>NC_041393.1:84468860-84474407 GCF_002162155.2 Triticum dicoccoides | reverse complement strand
AAATGACCCGAAACTTGACAGGTGGTCTACCGGTGCTATACCAGGGCCACTTGGCAAGGCTCGGTCCATTCCGAGAATGTTCAACACCCGCACATGAAAAGAGACAAGAGGGGTGCGCCGGTGCATGTGGGAGTGTCGGATTGCAAAACGGACAACGGGGAAAATGCTCGGATGCATGAGACGAACACGTATGCAAATGAGATGCACATGATGACATGATATGATATGCACGACATGAATAAAATGCAAAACAGAAAAAACCAACCACGGAGGGAAAATCATATCACATAGCCGAAAACGGCAAGAGTTGGAGTTACAAAGATGGAAAGTTACATCCGGGGTGTTACAACACTCCACCGCTACAAGAGGATCTCGTCCCGAGATCTAGGACTGAAAGAACTCCGGATATTCGGAACGGAGGTGATCCTCGCGCTCCCAGGTGGCTTCTTGATCGGAATGGTGTGACCACTTCACTTTCAGGAATTTGATTGACTTGTTGCGAGTCTTGCGCTTGGTTTCTTCAAGAATAGCAATGGGGTGCTCATGATAAGAGAGATCTTCTTGGAGGTCGATCTCTTCGAAGTTGATAGTGCGCTCAGGAGTCTTGAAGCACTTGCGAAGCTGTGACACGTGAAACACATCGTGCACGTTCGCGAAGTTGGACGGAAGCTCAAGTTGATAGGCGAGGTCGCCTCTTTTGCCAATGATCTTGAAAGGACCCATGTATCTAGGGGCAAGCTTCCCTTTGATACCGAAGCGACGAGTACCTTTCATTGGAGAGACGCGGAGGTAGACATGGTCTTCGATTTCAAAAGCCAAGTCACGGTGCTTGCTATTATAATAGCTCTTCTATCGCAATTGCGCGGCTTTGAGATTCTCACGAATGACTTTGCACATTTCTTCGGCTTCTGTGATCAAGTCGTTGCCAAGAAGTTGGCGTTCACCTGTCTCAGACCAATTGAGAGGAGTACGGCACTTTCTGCCATAGAGGATTTCGAATGGGGCCTTGCCCGAACTCGCTTGGAAGTTGTTGTTGTAGGAGAACTCGGCATATGGAAGACAATCTTCCCACTTCATACCGAAAGAGATGACACAAGCCCTGAGCATATCTTCAAGAATTTGATTGACTCGCTCGACTTGGCCACTTGTTTGAGGATGGAAAGCTGTGCTGAAACGAATGTTGGTGCCCATGGCCGTCTGAAAGGAGTGTTAGAACTTAGAAGTGAAGATGCTTCCACGATCTGAAGATATCAATTGTGGAATGCCGTGCAAGGAGACAATTCTAGAGGTGTATAGCTCTGCCACCTGAGCTGCTGTGATAGATTCTTTGATAGGAAGAAAATGAGCCACTTTGGTAAGCTTGTCAATGACAACGAAGATAGCATCATTTCCACGCTTGGACTTAGGAAAACCAGTCACGAAGTCCATCTCGATATGGTCAAACTTCCATTCCGAAATAACAAGAGGTTGGAGGAGACCAGCTGGTCGTTGGTGTTCTGCTTTCACTCTTCTGCAGACATCACATTCATTCACGAATTGAGCAATCTCTCGCTTCATTCGAGTCCACCAATATGACTACTTGAGGTCATGGTACATCTTTGTACTTCCAGGATGAATGGATAGGAGGGAATTGTGTGCCTCATTCATGATGACTTTTCTCAGATCGCCTTTTGGAACCACAATTCGATCCTCGAAGAAAAGAGTATCTTTGTCATCCAAGCGATAGCACTTGTATTTAGGAATGCCCTTGTCAATACCACGTTTCACCTTCTTCACCATGGTATCTAGGATTTGTGCCTCACGAATTTGATCTTCCAAAGTAGGAGAGACTATGAGGTTGGCAAGAAAGCCTTGAGGAACAACTTGAAGATTCAGCTTGCGGAAAGCCTCACAAAGATCCGGTTGAAACGGCTTGAGAATTAGACTGTTGCAATAAGCCTTTCTGCTCAGAGCATCTGCAATCACATTCACCTTGCCAGGAGTATATTCGATACTCGGATTGTACTCTTGAATCATTTCGACCCATCGAGTTTGCCTGAGATTAAGGTTGGGTTGAGTGAAGATATACTTGAGACTCTTGTGATCGGTGAAAATGTCCACTTGCCTTCCCAATAAGAGATGTCTCCATGTTATCAACCTGGCTCTAATACCAACTTATAACACCCACGATGCGGCTATATCTCCCACGTGTCGAAGCACGACTTAGAGGCATAACCGCATGGTGGTTTTGTCGCAAGAAGGGTCATCTTCACACAATCCCATGTAATGAACAAGAATGGGATAAAGAGATTTGGCTTACAATCGCCACTTCGCACAATACATAATTTAAAATCATACATCATTCAAAGTACACTCATAGACCGGCTACGGTCAAGTTCAAATGAAAAGAAGACAACCCCAAATGCTAGATCCCCGATCGCCCCGACTGGGCACCTCTACTGATCATCTGGAAACGATACATAGTAACGACCAAGGGCCTCATCAAATTCCCACTTCATCTCAGTTGTGCCATCTGCGCCAGTATCCTCGGCACCTGCATCTGTTTTGGTAGAATCTGTGAGTCACGAGGACTCAGCAATCTCACACCCGCGAGATCAACACTATTTAAGCTCATAGGTAGGAAAAAGGTGTAATATGGTGGAGCTGCGGCAAGCACTAAGCATATATGGTGGCTAACATATGCAAGTGAGAGTGAGAAGAGAAGCAACGCGTCGGTCGAGAAGCTAGAAGTGATCAAGAAGTGATCCTAAAACTACTTACATCGAGCATTACTCAAACCGTGTTCACTTCCCGGACTCCGCCGAGAAGAGACCATCACGGCTACACACGCGGTTGATGCATTTTAATGAAGTCAAGTGTCAAGTTATCTACAACCGGACATTAACAAATTCCCATCTGCCTCGTAACCGCGGGCACGGCTTTCAAAAGATTATATACCCTACAGGGGTGTCCCAACTCAGCCCATCACAAGCTCTCACGGTCAATGAAGGATAAACCTTCTCCCGGGAAGACCCGATCAGCCTCGGAATCCCGGTTCGCAAAATATTTCGACAATGGTAAAACAAGACCAGCAAAGCCACCCGACTGTGCCGACAAATCCCGATAGGAGCTGCACATATCTCATTCTCATGGCACACTGGATTGTCCAAACTTCCGGTAGGCCAGCCCAGAGTTGCCCCTGGTGGCCACCGGCGGCTGACAGGTTGGACCAACACTCACGACGAGCACTGGCCCGGGGGGGTAAATAAAGATGACCCTTGGGCTCGCGAAAACCCAAGGGAAAGGGCTTAGGTGGCAAATGGTAAAACCAAGGTTGGGCCTTGCTGGAGGAGTTTTATTCAAAGCGAACTGTTAAGGGGGTCTCATAAATCACCCAACCGTGTAAGGAACGCAAAATCAAGGAACATAACACCGGTATGACGGAAACTAGGGCGGCAAGAGTGGAACAAGTCACCAGGCATAAGGCCGAGCCTTCCACCCTTTACCAAGTATATAAGGTGCATTAATTTAAACAGGAGATATTGTGATATCCCAAAATATCCATGTTCCGACAAGGAACGAACTTCATCTTCACCTGCAACTAACAATGTTATTAGAGGGGTTAAGCAAAAGAGGTGACGTAGCCAAACAACGGTTGCTAGGACAGGTTGGTTAGAGGTTTGACATGGCAATAGGTAGGCATGGTAAACAGTGGCAGGTAGAGCTAACATAGCGATAGAGCGAGTACTAGCAAGCAGAGATAGAAGTGATATCGAAGGTATGATCATCTTGCCTGCAAGGTTCTCAGAGTTGTCGAAGGCTTGATCCTTGTTAGCGTACTCAACAGGTTCCTCGTGCATGTACTCGCCTCCCGGCTCTACCCAAAGCAAGAACACAAGCAAAGGAACCACAATAAATCACGGTGCAATGCACAAGCAACATGATGCAATACATGTCATGATATGCGAGATGTGATATGCAATGCATATGCGTGCTTCGGGAGGAAAAAGGATGAACAAGGCATCAACTTGGCAAACCAAGTATGCCACTGGAAA
Organism: Triticum dicoccoides; assembly: GCF_002162155.2. Lineage (NCBI taxonomy): Eukaryota > Viridiplantae > Streptophyta > Magnoliopsida > Poales > Poaceae > Triticum > Triticum dicoccoides. Next base: position 84,470,373 of record NC_041393.1, on the reverse strand, counting down.
GATGAGATGATTTCGGTTGAAATCGATATAAAGATCACCGGGAACGGATGCACGGCTTGCAAATGGCAAGCAAAACAGGAATGGCACAAAGTTGCGATTAACAGCACGATGCTACTTAGCATGCAACAAGAAACTATGCTACAGCACCCCAACATAAAAACAAAACAAATGGCAGTGATCTACAGGATATGATTTACAAAATAGGAACACTGAGCTACGGCTAAATCACATCATAACAGGTTCAAACAAGCATGGAGAAAGTGCAAAAAATATCAGGTTGGACATGGCATAAACAGCATCACGAAGCAATGTTCAGAGCAAGTTATCAACATGCTACAGGAACTTATAATAGCAAAGCAAGGCATGGTATGAATCTAATCAAAGCATAGATCAAAAGTCCCTTACTGACCATAAGCCAAAAAGGATCAGAAAATATGATGGCACTCACGTAAACATAGCAAGTTTCGTTAACAGATTCAGCAAACAAAGCATGGCATTGACATAATTACGAAGGCACCTTCGTGAGCTCGATGCACTCACTACAGAGCATCCCATGATAAACTAAGCATACATCCATCAAGAAGACATGTCATAGAAGCTATACATGGCAAGAAACAACATCATAGCATACACGGATCAACTACAACAACCTTGGCCAAATTGAATAACATGTAAACAATCTGCCAGGAAACATTTTGAAGCAAAAGTAGAGCACGAAAATGACATGCTAGACTACTCCATAATTGCAACCAGGACCATGGATGGATAGAGCATAACCATGTTTCCAAAAGACCCTTACTGAAGTATCTCCAATTATGCATGGATCTCTCTGTAGCAACATGTTTACATGGCATCAAAATTACAGCAGAACAGGGACTAAAATCGGCAATATCACGAAGCCTAGTTTGCATGCTTGTGCTAGTCACCACATTGATCACAAAAATACATGGTAAGCACATCTGTAAAGAAGACATAGCCTAGTTCAAAACACATTTAGGGATCAAGTCCATAGGATGCACACATCAATCATGGCAAAAATGACAAAAGAGCTCGTTCTGATAAGAATCTGAAACTATCATTATGAAGCCCTCTTCCAACAGCATTTCGGGCATCAAGATGAGCTCAAATATAAATGATGCAATGAGACGAAATGATGTACTCTTCGAGATGAACAATTAGGTATGCTACACGCCCAAAACGGAGCCACGGGTGCGAATATGTGTTGCGATGAAGATGCAACAATTTTATCACAGATTATTGACAGACGAAAAACGGGGGAAGAAGAGGTCAACCCTGGGATTGATCGGATCTGACACGCGCGCGGTTCGACGATCCCTGGCCGGAGATGGAGCTCGCCGGAGTGGACAACGACGGCGGCCGGAGTAGGAGGGGAGATGGTCGGGGCGGCGGCCGGAGTCGGGGGAGGCCGGAGCGCTCGGGCGCGGCCGGAGTCGGGGGAGGCCGGAGCGCTCGGGCGCGGCTGACGGCGGCGGCGTGGGAGGCGGCTGACGGC
>NC_041393.1:84461252-84468473 GCF_002162155.2 Triticum dicoccoides | reverse complement strand
AAATGACCCGAAACTTGACAGGTGGTCTACCGGTGCTATACCAGGGCCACTTGGCAAGGCTCGGTCCATTCCGAGAATGTTCAACACCCGCACATGAAAAGAGACAAGAGGGGTGCGCCGGTGCATGTGGGAGTGTCGGATTGCAAAACGGACAACGGGGAAAATGCTCGGATGCATGAGACGAACACGTATGCAAATGAGATGCACATGATGACATGATATGATATGCACGACATGAATAAAATGCAAAACAGAAAAAACCAACCACGGAGGGAAAATCATATCACATAGCCGAAAACGGCAAGAGTTGGAGTTACAAAGATGGAAAGTTACATCCGGGGTGTTACAACACTCCACCGCTACAAGAGGATCTCGTCCCGAGATCTAGGACTGAAAGAACTCCGGATATTCGGAACGGAGGTGATCCTCGCGCTCCCAGGTGGCTTCTTGATCGGAATGGTGTGACCACTTCACTTTCAGGAATTTGATTGACTTGTTGCGAGTCTTGCGCTTGGTTTCTTCAAGAATAGCAATGGGGTGCTCATGATAAGAGAGATCTTCTTGGAGGTCGATCTCTTCGAAGTTGATAGTGCGCTCAGGAGTCTTGAAGCACTTGCGAAGCTGTGACACGTGAAACACATCGTGCACGTTCGCGAAGTTGGACGGAAGCTCAAGTTGATAGGCGAGGTCGCCTCTTTTGCCAATGATCTTGAAAGGACCCATGTATCTAGGGGCAAGCTTCCCTTTGATACCGAAGCGACGAGTACCTTTCATTGGAGAGACGCGGAGGTAGACATGGTCTTCGATTTCAAAAGCCAAGTCACGGTGCTTGCTATTATAATAGCTCTTCTATCGCAATTGCGCGGCTTTGAGATTCTCACGAATGACTTTGCACATTTCTTCGGCTTCTGTGATCAAGTCGTTGCCAAGAAGTTGGCGTTCACCTGTCTCAGACCAATTGAGAGGAGTACGGCACTTTCTGCCATAGAGGATTTCGAATGGGGCCTTGCCCGAACTCGCTTGGAAGTTGTTGTTGTAGGAGAACTCGGCATATGGAAGACAATCTTCCCACTTCATACCGAAAGAGATGACACAAGCCCTGAGCATATCTTCAAGAATTTGATTGACTCGCTCGACTTGGCCACTTGTTTGAGGATGGAAAGCTGTGCTGAAACGAATGTTGGTGCCCATGGCCGTCTGAAAGGAGTGTTAGAACTTAGAAGTGAAGATGCTTCCACGATCTGAAGATATCAATTGTGGAATGCCGTGCAAGGAGACAATTCTAGAGGTGTATAGCTCTGCCACCTGAGCTGCTGTGATAGATTCTTTGATAGGAAGAAAATGAGCCACTTTGGTAAGCTTGTCAATGACAACGAAGATAGCACCATTTCCACGCTTGGACTTAGGAAAACCAGTCACGAAGTCCATCTCGATATGGTCAAACTTCCATTCCGAAATAACAAGAGGTTGGAGGAGACCAGCTGGTCGTTGGTGTTCTGCTTTCACTCTTCTGCAGACATCACATTCATTCACGAATTGAGCAATCTCTCGCTTCATTCGAGTCCACCAATATGACTACTTGAGGTCATGGTACATCTTTGTACTTCCAGGATGAATGGATAGGAGGGAATTGTGTGCCTCATTCATGATGACTTTTCTCAGATCGCCTTTTGGAACCACAATTCGATCCTCGAAGAAAAGAGTATCTTTGTCATCCAAGCGATAGCACTTGTATTTAGGAATGCCCTTGTCAATACCACGTTTCACCTTCTTCACCATGGTATCTAGGATTTGTGCCTCACGAATTTGATCTTCCAAAGTAGGAGAGACTATGAGGTTGGCAAGAAAGCCTTGAGGAACAACTTGAAGATTCAGCTTGCGGAAAGCCTCACAAAGATCCGGTTGAAACGGCTTGAGAATTAGACTGTTGCAATAAGCCTTTCTGCTCAGAGCATCTGCAGTCACATTCACCTTGCCAGGAGTATATTCGATACTCGGATTGTACTCTTGAATCATTTCGACCCATCGAGTTTGCCTGAGATTAAGGTTGGGTTGAGTGAAGATATACTTGAGACTCTTGTGATCGGTGAAAATGTCCACTTGCCTTCCCAATAAGAGATGTCTCCATGTTATCAACCTGGCTCTGATACCAACTTATAACACCCACGATGCGGCTATATCTCCCACGTGTCGAAGCACGACTTAGAGGCATAACCGCATGGTGGTTTTGTCGCAAGAAGGGTCATCTTCACACAATCCCATGTAATGAACAAGAATGGGATAAAGAGATTTGGCTTACAATCGCCACTTCACACAATACATAATTTAAAATCATACATCATTCAAAGTACACTCATAGACCGGCTACGGTCAAGTTCAAATGAAAAGAAGACAACCCCAAATGCTAGATCCCCGATCGCCCCGACTGGGCACCTCTACTGATCATCTGGAAACGATACATAGTAACGACCAAGGGCCTCATCAAATTCCCACTTCATCTCAGTTGTGCCATCTGCGCCAGTATCCTCGGCACCTGCATCTGTTTTGGTAGAATCTGTGAGTCACGAGGACTCAGCAATCTCACACCCGCGAGATCAACACTATTTAAGCTCATAGGTAGGAAAAAGGTGTAATATGGTGGAGCTGCGGCAAGCACTAAGCATATATGGTGGCTAACATATGCAAGTGAGAGTGAGAAGAGAAGCAACGCGTCGGTCGAGAAGCTAGAAGTGATCAAGAAGTGATCCTAAAACTACTTACATCGAGCATTACTCAAACCGTGTTCACTTCCCGGACTCCGCCGAGAAGAGACCATCACGGCTACACACGCGGTTGATGCATTTTAATGAAGTCAAGTGTCAAGTTATCTACAACCGGACATTAACAAATTCCCATCTGCCTCGTAACCGCGGGCACGGCTTTCAAAAGATTATATACCCTACAGGGGTGTCCCAACTCAGCCCATCACAAGCTCTCACGGTCAATGAAGGATAAACCTTCTCCCGGGAAGACCCGATCAGCCTCGGAATCCCGGTTCGCAAAATATTTCGACAATGGTAAAACAAGACCAGCAAAGCCACCCGACTGTGCCGACAAATCCCGATAGGAGCTGCACATATCTCATTCTCATGGCACACTGGATTGTCCAAACTTCCGGTAGGCCAGCCCAGAGTTGCCCCTGGTGGCCACCGGCGCCTGACAGGTTGGACCAACACTCACGACGAGCACTGGCCCGGGGGGGTAAATAAAGATGACCCTTGGGCTCGCGAAAACCCAAGGGAAAGGGCTTAGGTGGCAAATGGTAAAACCAAGGTTGGGCCTTGCTGGAGGAGTTTTATTCAAAGTGAACTGTTAAGGGGGTCTCATAAATCACCCAACCGTGTAAGGAACGCAAAATCAAGGAACATAACACCGGTATGACGGAAACTAGGGCGGCAAGAGTGGAACAAGTCACCAGGCATAAGGCCGAGCCTTCCACCCTTTACCAAGTATATAAGGTGCATTAATTTAAACAGGAGATATTGTGATATCCCAAAATATCCATGTTCCGACAAGGAACGAACTTCATCTTCACCTGCAACTAACAATGTTATTAGAGGGGTTAAGCAAAAGCGGTGACGTAGCCAAACAACGGTTGCTAGGACAGGTTGGTTAGAGGTTTGACATGGCAATAGGTAGGCATGGTAAACAGTGGCAGGTAGAGCTAACATAGCGATAGAGCGAGTACTAGCAAGCAGAGATAGAAGTGATATCGAAGGTATGATCATCTTGCCTGCAAGGTTCTCAGAGTTGTCGAAGGCTTGATCCTTGTTAGCGTACTCAACAGGTTCCTCGTGCATGTACTCGTCTCCCGGCTCTACCCAAAGCAAGAACACAAGCAAAGGAGCCACAATAAATCACGGTGCAATGCACAAGCAACATGATGCAATACATGTCATGATATGCGAGATGTGATATGCAATGCATATGCGTGCTTCGGGAGGAAAAAGGATGAACAAGGCATCAACTTGGCAAACCAAGTATGCCACTGGAAAGATGAGATGATTTCGGTTGAAATCGATATAAAGATCACCGGGAACGGATGCACGGTTTGCAAATGGCAAGCAAAACAAGAATGGCACAAAGTTGCGATTAACAGCACGATGCTACTTAGCATGCAACAAGAAACTATGCTACATCACGCCAACATAAAAACAAAACATATGGCAGTGATCTATAGGATATGCTTTACAAAATAGGAACACTAAGCTACGGCTAAATCACATCATAACAGGTTCAAACAAGCATGGAGAAAGTGCAAAAAATATCAGGTTGCACATGGCATAAACAGCATCACGAAGCAATGTTCAGAGCAAGTTATCAACATGCTACAGGAACTTATAATAGCAAAGCAAGGCATGGTATGAATCTACTCAAATCATAGATCAAAAGTCCCTTACTGACCATAAGCCAAAAAGGATCAGAAAATATGATGGCACCCACGTAAACATAGCAAGTTTCGTTAACAGATTCAGCAAACAAAGCATGGCATTGACATAATTACGAAGGCACCTTCGTGAGCTCGATGCACTCACTAGAGCATCCCATGATAAACTAAGCATACATCCATCAAGAAGACATGTCATAGAAGCTATACATGGCAAGAAACAACATCATAGCATACACGGATCAACTACAACAACCTTGGCCAAATTGAATAACATGTAAACAATCTGCCAGGAAACATTTTGAAGCAAAAGTAGAGCACGAAAATGACATGCTAGACTACTCCATAATTGCAACTAGGACCATGGATGGATAGAGCATAACCATGTTTCCAAAACACCCTTACTGAAGTATCTCCAATTATGCATGGATCTCTCTGTAGCAACATGTTTACATGGCATCAAAATTACAGCAGAACAGGGACTAAAATCGGCAATATCACGAAGCCTAGTTTGCATGCTTGTGCTAGTCACCACATTGATCACAAAAATACATGGTAAGCACATCTGTAAAGAAGACATGGCCTAGTTCAAAACACATTTAGGGATCAAGTCCATAGGATGCACACATCAATCATGGCAAAAATGACAAAAGAGCTCGTTCTGATAAGAATCTGAAACTAACATTATGAAGCCCTCTTCCAACAGCATTTCGGGCATCAAGATGAGCTCAAATGTAAATGATGCAACTCAAATGTAAATGATGCAATGAGATGAAATGATGTAATATTCGAGACGAAAATTAGGTATGCTACACGCCCAAAACGGAGCCACGGGTGTGAAGATGTGATGCGATGAAGATGCAACAATGTTATCACAGATTATTGACTTACACGAAAAACGGGGGAAGAAGAGGTCAACCCTGGGCCGGATCGGATCTGACGCGCGCGCGGTTCGAGGATCCCTGGCCGGAGATGGAGCTCGCCGGAGTGGACAGCGATGGCGGCCAGAGTAGGAGGGGAGATGGCTGGGGCGGCGACCGGAGTCGGGGGAGGCCGGAGCGCTCGGGCGCGGCCGGAGTCGGGGGAGGCCGGAGCGCTCAGGCGCGGCTGACGGCGGCGGCGCGGGAGGCGGCTGACAGCGGCGGCGCGGGAGGCGGTCGACAGCGGCGGCGCGGGAGGCGGTCGGCCGGAGGCGATGCGGGGCCGGCGACGGCGGCGGAGGCGGAGGCGCGGGTCGCGGGGGCCGGGGACGGGCCAGGCGCGGCCGGCGGCGATGTGGGGCGCGGCCTGCCACGTGGCGAGCTCGGATTGGACGCGGGCGGCGGGGCGGACGAGTCCGGCTCCGCCCGGACGTGTCCGGCGGCGGAGAGGGAGCGGGCTAGGGTTTGGGGATCCGGAAATTCGGGGGAGTGCACATATTTATAGGTAGAGGGAGCTAGGAGTGTCCAAATGAGGTGCGGTTTTCGCCCACATGATCGTGATCCGACGACGGAGAGCATGGAAGTGACTTACATGGGTTAATGGGCTGTTTTGGAGGGGTGTTGGGCTGCAACTCAAAAGAGGCCTTTGCGGATATGCGGATAACCGTTGGAGTACCAAACGAGCTCCAAATGACCCGAAACTTGACAGGTGGTCTACCGGTGCTATACCAGGGCCACTTGGAAGGGCTCGGTCCATTTCGAGAACGTTCAACACCCACACACGAAAAGAGACAAGAGGGGTGTGCCGGTGCATGTGGGAGTGTCGGATTGCGAAACGGACAATGGGGAAAATGCTCGGATGCATGAGACGAACACGTATGCAAATGAGATGCACATGATGACATGATATGATATGCACGACATGAATAAAATGCAAAACAAAAAAAACCAACCACAGAGGGAAAATCATATCACATAGCCGAAAACGGCAAGAGTTGGAGTTACAAAGATGGAAAGTTACATCCGGGGTGTTACAGTCGCTCATCTGACTGATCAGATGAGGCCGGCCTTGAAGAGGGAGGACTCGGCACGCCACAAAGGCGGCCAGCAAGTCGGCCCCAACGAGGCCCTCCGACTGCGTCACAACTCGGAGTCGCGCCACCGCGGCGGCTCCGGCGGGAGTCAGCGTCTTGGCTTGATGAGACCAGCTGGGGAGCCTCCCAGCCGGTGCGCCGGCTTCATAAGGCGGCAGATTGACCCAGTCCCCGTCGGAGGCGACGTTCTTCACGTAGAAGTACGACCGTTGCCACATCTTCACCGACTTGATTAGCGGGATGGAGGGAAACGGATTGTCTGTCGTCGACCGCCGCATCGCGATGAAGGCGCCGCATTAAGCCGGCACACCGGCGACGTGCGTGTCAAGCTTGGATGAGAAGAATTCTCCCCACAGCTCGATGGTGGGGAGGACGCCGAGGAAGCCTTCGCACAGGGTGGCGAAGGCAGACAGCAGCACCACCGTGTTTGGGGTGAGGTGGTGCGGCTGGAGCCCGTGGAACTCCAGGAAGGAACGGAAGAAGCCGCTCGCCGGCAGCCCTAGGCCGCGCATAAGGTGCGAGCGGAAGATGACCCGCTCGCCCTCCTCCAGCGCCGGCAATATCTCCCTCTCCGGCGCGGTGCAGGCGCGCACGAGGTCTGCGCCGGGGAGGCGGCGTGTCCTATGGAGGAACTCGATGAGGTCGTCATCCACCTCCGAGCCGTCCCACACACCGGAGCGCACGGCAGGAGCCGCGGCGGCGGAGGAAGAGCTCATAGCTGTTGGTGCGATGTGTTTCTGCTTGACGGCGGCAAGAAGAAGGAAAGGAGGCAAGAGGAGGC
>NC_041393.1:84436945-84461133 GCF_002162155.2 Triticum dicoccoides | reverse complement strand
GCCCCGCCTGACGGCCCGTCCCGTCGCGCGCGTGGGTAGGCAGACTATCCTCGCCGCGTGGCACCGCGCGATAGGACCGCGGCGGGCGGCCGCGGGGAAGCGTATCAGGCACGCCGCCTGGTCTCCCGCCATGACTTTCGAACTCTCTACGGAGCAAGACGGCCCTCTGCGAATCCGACTTTCGGACGGTCGGCCTGAAGGAAGACGGCGAGCGAAATCCTAGAAGAATGAAACTGTTGAGGCCCCATGACGCAGTATCCACGGAGCCTCACCAGCTTCGGGAACTACTGTCGGAGTAATGGGCCACAGGTAGGCTAACCCGAGCCCCAGAGCCTTTCAAGACATTAGTGGCGCCGCTCATGCCGAGTCCCAGGGACGACTCCAAGATATGCCGAGTCCCAGGGACGACTCCAAGATAAGCCGAGTCCCAGGGAAGACTCCAAGATATGCCGAGTCCCAGGGACGACTCCAAGATAAGCCGAGTCCCAGACGGCGACTCCAAGATAAGCCGAGTCCCAGACGGCGACTCCAAGATAAGCCGACTCATGGCCGGCGACTTCCAGAGAGGCCGGCTATAGAGAGTCGGCCCGCGACTCCACCCTCGTCTCGAAGGGCGAGGCGGGGTACAGCCACGGCGTGGCCGTCCCCCCTGCTTACAAGGGGCCGGCATGACTACAGTAAGCCGTATCGCTGAAGATCTCCGGCGTGGCGCGGCACTGTTGCCATGCCTGCCCTGATCTCAGCCACAGTGGGCGGTGCACTGTGCCCACGACGCCTGCCTGTACGACCCAAGGACGGCGGGGCCGCCTGTCAGTGGGTAGATAGAAGACGGCACGAGCGCCCTGAAGACGGACCCGTGGGACTCGGCCCCCTGGAGTCGGCTGACCCCTCCCACGGGCCCCGCGCGCCATTAACCAGACAAGATGGGGAATGGCGACAGTGAACGCACGCCAGACGGTGGCGCTGTTGCCATGACCACATGACCAAGTCAGCGTCATCAGGAGCACCGCTACAGTATCCGGCCTGTCCGCGGGGCCCGCCAGTCGGTGGGCCCCAGTATTCGGCAAAGAGGACGACGGCCTGAGAGACAGACGGCTGGGACCCGCGCCCAGCCAGATTACCATTGTACCCCTGGGGGGTAGGCCTATATAAACCCCTCGGGAAGCCCATGCAAAGGGTTCGGACCCAGAGAGAGATAGACCTTAGAGCATAGGAAGGAGAGAGCTAGCCTTGCCCTCTCCTACCTCCAGAAACAGCTCCAGGAGCATCATTGTAACCACTTTCCCATAGTGACCATGCGGAGACCCCCCAGAGCAGCAATAGGGGTGTTATCTCCTCGGAGAGCCCTGAAGCTGGGTAAGTTTCGCCGGCGTGCATGTCTTCGGCTCATCCCGCTTCCGGGCACCGGCGACGTTCTACTCGCTCCCACCATGAAAAGCCATCCTTTGGCATATGTCGTACCCAAACCCCGAGAGGGGGTATCCGGACAGCCGGACTGTATACATTGTCCGAACTATTGAAGCGTGAAGATACAAGACTCAAGACTTTGGCCCGTCTCCGGATGGGACTCTCCTTTGCATGGAAGACAAGCTTGGCGATTTGGATATTATGTTTCCTTCCTTGTAACCGACTCCATGTAAACCCTAGCCCTCTCCTGTGTCTATATAAACCGGAGAGGATGGTCCTTAGAAGGCCGATCACAATTACAATCATACCATCATAGGCTAGCTCTTAGGGTTTAGCCTCTACGATCTCGTGGTAGATCTACTCTTGTACTACTCATATCTTCAATATTAATCAAGTAGGAAGTACGGTTTTACCTCCATCGAGAGGGCCCGAACCTGGGTAAACATTGTGTCCCTTGCTTCCTGTTACCATCAGCCTAAGACGCACAGATCAGGACCCCCTACCCGAGATCCGCCAGTTTTGACACCGACAGGGGGTCCTGAGCTGTGGATCTGGGACTGATGGATAACTACGGACGATGAACACGACTTTTACCCAGGTTTGGGCCCTCTCGAAGAGGTAAAACCCTACGTCCTGCTTGATTATATTGATGTGTATAATGGGGTTACAGAGTTGATTTACCTCAAGATCAGAGGAGCTTCAACCCTAAGCTAGTAGGGAGGTGATATGGCTCTACCCCTAAGGGCCCAAAACCCTTCGGTTTATATAGACGCCGATAGGGCTAGGGTTTACAAGCAACCAATCATAACAAAAGGAAAGGCAAAGATCCTTGACTTGGAGGGTACTCCAACGTCTTCGGCAGGTCCACCCTGGTATGTGATCCAGCCAGGTCGAACCCCGCAGTGATCCTTAATTCGGCCCACTGAGGATGGGACGGCCACCTGGGGACCCCTTAATCCATAACTCCCTCACTCGTGTTGGTTTGTTCCAACACTTTGCTTTTTATTTGCTTTTGCCTATGCGATTTTTCGATTGCAAGTTAGTTTTTGAATACCCCAAACCCAAAAAATAGAATAAGCTTTGTTTTGCACTTGTTCTTATTCAGCCCCTTGGAGTTCATTTGCATTTTATTTTCAGAGGAGTTGATCTATGACAGGACAACAAGGAATGCAAGAGTTAGGAAGAGAAATGTGTAAATTCGCAACCGTGAAGGTATGTCCTATGACCCCCGTCTTTTGCACTTGGATACTTAGAGTAGATGTAGTAGTTGTATGTGTGATATGTGTAGATGGGAGTGAGTCTTGATAGCTGATATGAAGGTTTTGCTCTAGTAGCCGAAACAATTTTGTAGCCTTTATTTTCTTTAGTTTAGACAACTAAGAGTTGCCATGGGACAATTTTTAAATGAAATGAAATCAACCAAGTGTAACTTTGCGCAAGAGAAAGTCTTTCAAGACTTGGAAGTTGAGAAATTATAGTGGAAGTGATGTTTAAAATGCTCACACCCATGTTGTCAATTTTAATAGACTTGATATCACTTGTGGATTAAATTGTCTAGAGGAACTTAGTTGAAAGGTGTGTGAGATTATGCCAAAAATCTTTGTTGTATATCTCAACATGGTGTTACAGCCTCCGGCTAGTGCCATGGCCTTTGCTATTATATACGTGTTTACATGTGTAAATCTGTCTTCATCACCCTGCTTGATGTTATGCTGAGGACTCCGCTGGCCAATGAATGATCCACCAAGAGCGACAACTTGGATTTAAGCTATGAGTTTGTTATGGTACATAGTGGGAACACTACAAATGGATATTGTTCGACTTTCTCTTGAATGGGTGTGTATGTGGTAAATAAAGGGGACTGATCAAAAGAGCTCAAAAGAGACATTACTGCTAAAGGTCCATAGTTCCCAAACATTAAGCCATAACAAAAACCTATGCATAATCACTTATTTGGCATAATCTCCTTCACATGACAATCAAAGTTCCAACAAACAATGACTGAAACAAAGTTTTTAAGAGCCTAGAGAAGGAAACAATTGTGGGTGTGCCCAAGAGCACTTGAGCATCCTGTTTTACTACATGCTTTCTACTCCCTAACTTATGTTTTCATGGCTCTACCTTAAGAAACTCTTCCATGCACTCTAGCAAGCAAGTGTTCTGGTGGTCACCGGGAGGCATCAGAAGGTCACCAGAACCAAAGACGTCATTCCATGCGACTGCACGCACCCGCATGAGCGGTCATTTGAAGTGGAAACCGAGGCCGGTCGTCCACCTGAACAACTTTTATTAAGGGACCCCATCGAAATGTCGACAGAATGAGAGGAGGCGGAGCGTTGAGCAACATAGCCGCCACCATTTTCACCTCCATAGCCATCACTTCTACCCCAAGCCGCCACCATTTTCACCTCAAATCCTTGAAAAATTGTCGCCCTCACTTCTACCACAATTTTTTACAACATGGAAGGTCCATAGAATGTCATGCAGGTGCACCACGGCCCGACCAGGACGAAAAATCTCATTTTCTGTCACAATTTTCTATCATAGAAGTAGGTGCCCACCGCATCCTTGATGATATGTATTTTTCTCACTATTATCATTAAGGATGTGTCTTTTTCTTGTAATGTAAAGAGATATGGAAGTACTCTAAGCAGCGCTACCTTCAGCCTAGTAGTGCACTTCATTTCTCCTTGCTCTAGAATTTACACAACCTCGGGAGCCAAAAAATGTATCCTTAGAAGAGTAATATGGAGCTTTCACTCGCACCACTGGCTAGCTAGGTTCCATGGTTCCAAAGGGTAATTATGGTTGTGAGTCATGTGCAGTGAAGGAAAAAAATGATGATCAGACTCTCATGTTTCAGTTTGTGAACCAAGCAAGATTTTTTTTTAACATATACACCCATTTGTTTGGTCATACAACTCCTCCCACCTTGATAGAGGCTCTTGCTAGATTGATCACTGAGGAGACTCGCCTCCGTTCTCTTGGGGCTACTTCTGTGCAAACTCTACAAACTAGTGTTCTAGCTTTTCCTTAGCGTCTAGGCACCTCCAAGGCTACACCTTCAAGTGATGTCTGCTCGTACCGCAAGAAGGCAGGATACAACAAAGATGGTTGTTTCCATCTTCATCCAGAATAGTTAGTTGGGTTCTATGCTAGACAGGTCCTCGACCAGCAATGCCATGCACCCCGGGCTTCTTCTCAGTACATGAGATCTTCTTCTATTGTTGTCATCAAGCCACAAGCAAGGAGTGCTTCAGCATCTCTCTCTCTATCTCTCTCTCTCTCTCTCTCTGCTGGTGCTGCAACCCAACCTTGGGTTCTGGACTTTAGAGCTTATTTCCATGTGATATGACCTCTAATCGCTTTCAGCTTGTCTCTTGCCAACCAGTGCAGCATGGTGCCTCTATTCAGACTGTTGATCGTACACCTTGTTATGTTATCATTAGGTTTATCTTTCCGCATCCAAGTTTTATGTTCCTGCCATCTCTGATTCTCCACAGTTGTCCATGAATCTTAAGTCTGTTGGTCCTTGTGCTTGTTATTTTTCTGCCCATGCGACATGCTATTTATCCTACATTGTACTTGGCCAGCACATATCCTAACATGGCAAAAAAATCACAAATCCAATGAAATAAGGAAATAGTCAACATGTTATTCATAGCCAATTTGGATGGTGACTAAGATAAAAATCATTAATATGGCATTTGAAAAGTAGAAATTCCAAATAGAAGTTGTTGGTGTTTGTGGTCGTTTCAAAAGTCAACCTAGCACTTTGAGGTTTTCGATCTTATCGCCATTTGAGTTGGATACAACTGGGACCCAATGGACATATGGGGCTCTAGATGGCACCTCCTTTAAGATCCTTTAATGGCCTCTCGCACTGACATTGATCATGACATGGCAGCAAAGTACAACTCCAATGAAATACGTAAAAAGTAGATGACACTATAAGAGTCATCAATTGGGATGGCAACTAAGATATGTGATGGCATAGAGGAGATGTTCAATAGCAAGCTCAAACATCAAGACCAAATGGCCAAATATTGCAAACGAGGTGAAGATGAGGGGCAATGAGGATGTGCTTCAAAATGGGCTTCTTGCCTGCCAACCAGTATTTTTTGTCTCGCGGGCAGAGGCTGGATAGACCCATCAGATCACGGGTGCCCAATCTATCCTAAGTGTATGGTGCGCATGTCAAGCCACCAATAGCTAGAAATTCTGATTCACTCTTGAACAGTCGGTAGCAATTATGCACATTGTGTCCCTTTTAGTGTGTAGTTACGCACATTATGCCCCTTCCAGCGTGGCTAAATGCCATGAGAACACAAGGAAATGTATAAAAGAAAGATAAAAGTAGCAAACCGATAGGTGGATGCAATGACAGTCATAACATACCTGATGGCGGCACCAAATGGAGCCAACAGTGGGACCTTTCACCTTGTCTACGCTATACAACTCACTGCCATTTATGGGCTGGCTTCTACCGATAGCCTGCCAATAGTGAAGTGTTCCTATGACCATACCTGCACGAGAAGAGAGCAACCACAAATCATCGAGGATTTACGTGTCATATTGTAGGCCTTGCCCAGTTCATTGTACGTTGAGCAAAGCACCACAGAGCCAACCATAAATTGAGTCGTCTCTATCAGCATCGGCGATCATCCTGGCTATGCAGATCATTCCCTTGTCCAAGGTGTCGTCGTGGGACTGACAAACATCACCCATCCAAATAAAAACATGATGAACGCTTCCAGCTGACGACTAAAATTCATCACTTGCTTCACACACATTAAGGTTCATGATGCCCACCCGCCACAAAAATAACATAGCATACATTCCAGACAACTAAAATCGACACTGATAAAATTCGGCAGGGAAAATCTATTAAGATTTTGAAAATACCATTATACCTTAAACTGACGAAGCCACTTCAACGTTGGTCCACGGATGCTTTTTTATCCTTGTAGTTTGGGTATATTGACAATACGACCATCCTGAAATGGTCAACAATTTATGTCTGCGAATCATCAGGTGCATCTTGCATGTGACAGCTTCCCTTGCTATGGGTAAGCCAGTGAGCATGGAGACATTTTCCAAAGTGATTATCATCTCCCCTCATGGTAGGTGAAACGTGTCTGTTTCGGGACGCCAGTGGTCCGCGAGAGCGGTGGGGATCGATGAGTCATAATTGATGTGCTTCGACTGAGAAGCCACGGGCTCTATCATCCGCGCTAGTGGAAGAGGTAAACTCTTGACAACCAGATTGATGAAAAGTCTCTATAAAAAGGATGGTTGCCTAAAATTAGTGAATGACAAAGATGGACTTCAGGTTTACATGTTTGTCCATCGACGATCCAACACCCATGCTTCCTTGCTACTGTGGATCCTAAATGTCTCTAAATTCTCATGTGAACTACAACATGATAGATAGTACAAAATCATGTTTGATCAGTCCCATTTTGGAACCATAACAAGGAAATGACAACTTTTGTTGTCGAAACCACTAGTGGCATAGTTAGCGGTATCTAATTTATAAACAATTTACCCAGTTGCTCAGAAAGTCATCATGTAAAAGTAATTTTGATTTCATAGTAATCTTATCATTCTCCACATTCCAATTCTATTGTGGCAAGTATCTAAATTCAACAAAATACAGATTGGCAACTAGACAAGATTTTTTAAACTACAAAAAACTCATGTTCCCCTTTGTGCGGCATATAATGAAGTAAATTGACATGAAGCAGTTGAGAGTCGGCACAGGTACCGCATGACCAACGGGTGATAGCTCGTGCAAATTAAAAACTCATCGATGGACCCATGAAATAGTAGTATATATATAGAAAAATGAGTAACACATCAGGGTCGGGTGGAAGCTCACCTTCATCTTCCGGGTGCCTACTCGAATCATCCATAATAGGAATCAGTGTGGTCCTGCTTCTCCTGGAGTTTCAAGTCGTCGTACATGGTGGCTCGGGTTTGGAAGGGGAATCGATTGCTTCCAACTGTGGATATTGGAAGAGGATTTTTACGGAGAATTGGTTCATTGGAACCTTGGAAGAAGTACTGGATGGAGAAAAGGTGGCTGGTGATATGCTACTTGATGGGGGTTGATTGATTGCTACTAGTTGTTATAGTGGAGCGGATTGAGAATGCAAGGCGAGTAAAAGTAATGGGGAAAAGCCAAATTTTGCCTCTTTGTTGGACGATACGGCTAGAAAGTCGTCAAAAGGCGGGCAATAAATTGCTACCTAAATCATTGTGATGCATCAGCGAGCCTTCCCATCTCTCTTTGAGTACATGCATGTGCATCAAAAAGAGTTGGGAAATCTCGTCGTCACATTGCAACTTATGTGTCAATTTATTACCGGTCTTTTGAGCGAGTGGCTTTTTGGCCGTATCGTCAAACAAGGAGGCAAATTTATGATTTTCCCCATTATTTTACTCACCTCACATTCCCCATCTGCTCCACTAGAAATCTAGTAGCAATCAATCAACTCCCTCAAGTTACAGATCCCAAGCCGCTTTTTCTCCAGCTCGTACCTCTTAGGTTGTAGTCAACCGATCCCCTATACAAACCCTCTTCCAATCTCCACAATTGGAAGCAATCGATTCCCCTTAGAAAACCCTAACCTAGAGAAGCCATGGACAAAGACTTGAAACTAAAGGAGGAGCAGGACCACGCTCCACCGCCGAGGACGAGTTGAGCAGGCACTAGGACAATGAAGGTGAGCTTCCACCCCAACTCGATGTGTTACTCGTCTTTCTATATATACTTATATTTAGCGGGTGTCGTCGATGAGGTTTTAGCACTGATAGTCGCCCATTCATCGAGTAGTCCCTATACCAACTCTCAGCTGCTTGCACAAACATGACAGAGTTTGTTGTAGTATAGTAAATCTTTTTGGTTCCCAATCTATAGTTTGCCAGATTCAGATACTTGCCAAGATAGAATGAGATAATTACTATGGAACCAAAATTACCTTTACCTAAAATTCTAATGGTGCAAGAGGGTAAATTATCATGAAAGAAAATATAATACATGTGACACTAGTGCTTTTTACAACAAAAGGCTGGCATTTCCTTGTTGTGTTGATTTGATACTATTCAAAGGTTGGATCGTCAACGGATGGACATGTATGCTTGAAGACCCTCTTTGACTTTCACGTCTTTTAGGCAAACGCCCCTTTTACGAGGAGCTTTTGATCCATTAGGTTGTCAAGATCTAGCCTTCTTTCGCTTGCGTGGATGATTGAGCCCATGACTGCATGGCAGGATCACTTCTATTACGACTTGTCAATCCCTGGCGCTCTTACCAACCGTCGGCGTCCCAAAACGAACACATCTCTTGCCATATGAGGAGATGAGGATCACCTTGCAAGATGTCTCAATGTGCACTGACTTACCCACAGTAGGGGAAGCCATCGCAGGATAATATGTACCTGATGGCTGGCACACATACATTGTTGTCCATTTCAGGAGGGTTGTACTACCAACATACCAAAACTACAAGGATCCTAAAAAAACAACCATGAATCCATTTTGAAGTGGCTTCTTCAGTTTAAGGTATAAGGATATTTTCCAAATACCGTCAAATTTTTCCTGTCCAATTATTCATGTGGGTTATATTTTCTGTGGAATGTATGTTATGTTATTTTTGTGGAAGGTGGGCATCATGAACCATAATGTGGACGAAGCAAATGATGAACTGTTTAGTCGTTAGTTGCATGTGTTCATCCTAGTTTTATTTGGCTTGGTGATGTTCGCCAACTCCCATGGCAACATCGTGGACAAGCACATGATCTGCATAGCCAGGATGATCACTGATGTCGACCTAGGGATGCCTCAACTCATCTTTATCTCTACGGTGCTTTGCTCAAGGTACCATGAACTGACCAAGGCCTGCACCATGACAAGCAAATCCTTACGATTTGTGAGTTCCCTCTTCTCGTTCAGGTATGGTCATACAAACACTTCACTATCGACGGGCCGTCGATCGTGGGCGGCTATATGGCGATGAGTTGTACGACGTAGATGAGGTGGACGGTCCCACGATTGGCTCCATCTAATGTTGCCGCTAGGTATGATGTGACCATTACGACATCCACCTATTGGTTTGGTACTTTTATCTTTCTTTTCTGCATTTCCTTATGTTCTCCTACCCTTCAGCCATGTTGGAAGGGGCACAACGCCCGTAGTAGCTACCGGCTATTCAAGAGTGAATTTGACTACCTAGCTATTGGTGATGTCACTTGCACACCATACACACATGCGAGACTAGATGTTCTACACCACGATGGGCCTCTCCAGCCTCTGCGTGCAGGATAAAGAATATTGGTTGACCATAAAAAAACTGGTTTTCAAGCACATCACCATTCCCCTTAATCTTCACCCTGTCTGCAATCTTTGGCCATTTGGTCTTGAGGTGTGAGCATGTCCTCTAGCCGCCACCTTGATACGTCTCCAATGTATCTATAATTTTTTATTGTTCCATGCTATTATATTACCCCTTTTGGATGTTTATGGGCTTTATTTTACACATTTATATCATTTTTGGGACTAACCTACTAACCGGAGGCCCAGCCCGTATTGCTGTTTTTTTGCCTAGTTCAGTATCTCGAAGAAAAGGAATATCAAACGGAGTCCAAACGTAATGGAACCTTCGGAGGCGTGATTTTTGGAACGAACGTGATCCAGAGGACTTGGAGTGCAAGTCAAGAAGCAGCCGAGGCGGTCATGAGATAGGAGGGCACCCCCCCCCATAGGGTGCGCCCCCCTGTCTCGTGGGCCCCTCGGGCGTCCACCGACGTACTTCTCCCTCCTATATAAGCCTACGTACCCCAAAAACATCCAGGGAGCACCCGAAACACAATTTCCACCACCGTAACTTCCTGTATCCGCGAGATCCCATCTTGGAGCCTTCGTCGGCGCTCTGCCGGAGGGGGAATCAGCCACGAAGGGCTTCTACATCAACACTATAGCCCTTCCGATGAGTTGTGAGTAGTTTACCACAGACCTACGGGTCCATAATTATTATCTAGATGGCTTCTTCTCTCTTTTTGGATCTCAATACAATGTTCTCCCCCTCTCTTGTGGAGATCTATTTGATGTAATCTCTTTTTGCGGTGTGTTTGTCGAGATCCGATGAATTGTGGATTTATGATCAAGTTTATCTATGAATAATATTTCAATCTTCTCTGAATTCTTTTATGTATGATTGAATTATCTTTGCAAGTCTCTTCAAATTATCAGTTTGGTTTGGCCTACTAGATTGATCTTTCTTGCCATGGGAGAAGTGCTTAGCTTTGGGTTCAATCTTGTGGTGTCCTTACCCAGTGACAGAAAGGGTTGCAAGGCACGTATTGTATTGTTGCCATCGAGGATAAAAACATGGGGTTTACATCATATTGCATGAGTTTATCCCTCTACATCATGTCATCTTGCTTAAGGCGTTACTCTGTTCTTTGTGAACTTAATACTCTAGATGCAGGCAGGAGTCGGTCGATGTGTGGAGTAATAGTAGTAGATGCAGGCAGGAGTCGGTCTACTTGGTGTGGACGTGATGCCTATATACATGATCATGCCTAGATAATCTCATAATTATTCGCTTTTATATCAATTGCTTGATAGTAATTTGTTCACCCACCGTAATACTTATGCTATCTTGAGAGAAGCCTCTAGTGAAACCTATGGCCCTCGGGTCTATCTCCTATCATATTTGCTTCCAATCTACTTTTATTTGCATCTTTACTTTTTGCATCTATAATACAAAATACTAAAAATATATTTATCTTATCATACTATCTCTATCAGATCTCACTTTCGCAAGTGGCCGTGAAGGGATTGACAATCCCTTTATCGTGTTGGTTGCGAGTTCTTGGTTTGTTTGTGTAGGTGTGTGGGACTTTTGAGGAGCCTCCTACTGGATTGATACCTTGGTTCTCAAAAACTGAGGGAAATACTTACGCTACTCTGCTGCATCACCCTTTCATCTTCAAGGAAAACCAACGCAAGCTCAAGACATAGCAAGAAGGATTTCTGGCGCCGTTGCCGGGGAGGTCTTCGCTCAAGTCAAGACATACCAAGTACCCATCACAAACCTATCTCTCTCGCATTTACATTAATTGGCATTTGCCTCTCGTTTTCCTCTCCCCACTTCACCCTTGCCGTTTTATTCACCCTATCTTTCCCAATCTCCTCCTCTCTTTTTTGCTTGCTTCCTTCTTCCTCGCTTTTGTTTGTCGTTATGTCTGGAATTGGGGAGATTATCATCGATATGGACAATAATGATAACATGGAAAATTCTGAGGCTCCGGCCGAAGAACCCCCTATCTTGCATACTAAAAAGTTTCGAATCGGTAGTGGTAACATTATTGGAAAAAGTGTTATTCAAGATTTCTTTACTTGTGCCGGTGCTTTACCTTCCATGGGTGGTTCTATTCTTCATAAAACTATTAGTCTTGCGGATGCCATTGCTATGCTTATAGTTGAACTTGAAAGACAATTTATGCATATGCATCCTTGCATACAAAGAATTTACCTAGAATTTTCTAATATTGAGCATTCTTCTGTTAAGCGCGCTTTTACTATGTTTTTGGCTCATGAGTTTAGATTTATCATAAGAGAGGCCAAAGAAATCTTTGCGCACTATAGGGTGGATGCCGGTCGTCCTCCCATAGAGGCGATCCTCTATGATCAAGAGGAATTTAGGCGCTTTCAATCTTCGGACTATGTTGCTTTCAATGAAAATCTTAGAAAAAAGGTTCCTACCAATGTTCTTGTTGATAGAATTTCCGAACTTAATAATGAATTTGCTCTTCGAAATAATGAGCTCGAATACTCTCTTGAGTATAGGCTCACAAAATTTTGCCAAAAGAATGCTTATATTGATGAATTAGTTGTGCATTCTGAAGGGCCAAAGGAGGAGCCCGTTCCTCCTATGATTGATCTTGGGGACTTTTGTCCCGCCAAATTTAGCCCTTTTGATTACTTTTGCTTGCCTCAAAGAAAACTTGCTGCTGAACATAGAGAATATGAGATGAGTTTTCAAGATCTATCTTATTATTATGGCACTAGTTAGGTCTATCTTCGCTTTTATGCCTAGCTAGGGGCGTTAAACGATAGCGCTAGTTGGGAGGCAACCCAATTTTGTTTGTGTTTTTTGTTTTTGTTCCTTTTTAGTAATAAATTTTGCATCTACTTTATGTTTAGATGTGTTTTTATCTTTTAATTAGTGTTTGTGCCAAGTAGAACCTATAGGATAAACTATGATGATAGTTGATTTAATTCTGCTGGAAAACAGAAACTTTGCGCTCACGAAAAAAATTCAACAAATCACAGAAACGTGAGTTTGCATTGATTCTTTTTGATGATGATCAATAAACAAATTTTCAAGTACTTCCTATTTTGGTAGGATTTTTAGAGTTCCAGAAGTTTGCGTTAGTTACAGATTGCTACAGACTGTTCTGTTTTTGACAGATTCTGTTTTTCGTGTGTTGTTTGCTTATTTTGATGCATCTATGGCTAGTAAAATAGTTTATAAACCATAGAGAAGTTGTAATACAGTAGGTTTAACACCAAAATAAATAAAGAATGAGTTCATTACAGTACCTTATGTGGTGGTTTTGTTTTCTTTTACTAACGGAGCTTATAAGATTTCCTGTTGAGTTTTGTGTTGTGAAGTTTTCAAGTTTTGGGTAAAGCTTTTATGGACTATGGAATAAGGAGTGGCAAGAGCCTAAGCTTGGGGATGCCCATGGCACCCCAAGATATTCAAGGATATCCAAAAGCCTGAGCTTGGGGATGCCCCGGGAAGGCATCCCCTCTTTCGTCTTCGTTCATTGGTAACTTTACTTGGAGCTATATTTTCATTCGCCACATGATATGTGTTTTGCTTGGAGCGTCGTGTATTATATTAGTCTTTGCTTTTTAGTTTAACACAATCATCCTTAATGTACACACCTTTTGGGAGAAGCCTATTTGATTAGAATTTATTAGAATTTTCTATGTGCTTCACTTATATCTTTTGAGCTTGATAGTTTTTGCTCTAGTGCTTCACTTATATCTTTTAGAGCACGGCGGTGGCTTGATTTTATAGAAATTGCTAGTCTCTCATGCTTCACTTATATTATTTTTAGAGTCTTCTAGAACAGCATGCTATTTGCTTTGGTTACAAATTTGGTCCTAGAATGATGAGCATCCAAGTTGGGTATAATAAAAACTATCATAGAAATTGAATTGGATGCTATGATCAATTTGTTGCTTGATAACTGTTTTGAGATATAAAGGTAGTAAAGTTAGGGTCATGCTAGTGGATAATTATGAAATTGAGAAATACTTTTGTTGAAGTTGGCAAGTCCCGTAGCATTCACGTATAGTAAAAGTTGTGTGACAAATTTGTTGCATGAGGTGCTCTTTTGATTGTCTTCCTTATGAGTGGCAGTCGGGGACAAGCGATGGTCTTTTCCTACCAATCTATCCCTCTTGGGGCATGCGTAGTAGTACTTTGCTTCGAGGGCTAAGTAAACTTTTGCAATAAGTATATGAGTTCTTTATGACTAATGTGAGTCCATGGATATACGCACACTCATCCGTCCACTTTGCTAGCTTTTCTTATTACCGTGCAACTCTCGCCGGTATTGAACCCATTATTTACCTTCCTCAAAACAGCCACCATACCTACCTATTATGGCATTTTCGTAGCCATCCCGAGATATATTGCCATGCAACTTTCCACCGTTCCGTTTATTATGACACGTTTCATCATTGTCATATTGCTTTTTGCATGATCATGTAGTTGACATCGTATTTGTGGCAAGGCCACCTTCATAATTTTCATACATGTCGCTCCTGATTCATTGCATATCCCGGTACACCGTCGGAGGCATTCATATAGAATCATATCTTGTTCTAGCTTTGAGTTGTAATTCTTGAGTTGTAAATCCATAAAAGTGTGATGATCTTCATTATTAGAGCATTGTCTCAGTGAGGAAAGGATGATGAAGACTATGATTCCCCCACAAGTCGGGATGAGACTTCGGACTTTACAAGAAAAAAAAAGAAAAAAAAGAGAAAGGCCAAAAAAAAGAAGCCAAAGAAAAAAAAGAAAAAAAAGAAAAAAAAAGAGAAAAAGGAAAAATAAAATGAGAGAAAAAGAGAGAAGGGACAATGCTACTATCTCTTTTTCCACACTTGTGCTTCAAAGTAGCACCATGATCTTCATGATAGAGAGTCTCCTATGTTGTCACTTTCATATACTAGTGGGATTTTTTTTCATTATAAAACTTGGCTTGTATATTCCAATGATGGGCTTCCTCAAAATGCCCTAGGTATTCGTGAGCAAGCAAGTTGGATGCACACTCACTTAGTTTCTTTTTGTTGAGCTTTCATATATTTATAGCTCTAGTGCATTCGTTGCATGGCAATCCCTACTCACTCACATTGATATCTATTGATGGGCATCTCCATAGCCCATTGATACGCCTAGTTGATGTGAGATTATCTTCTCCCCCTTTTTGTCCTTACAACCACTACCATTTACCACCATAGTGCTACGTCCATGGCTTGCGCTCATGTATTGCGTAAGAGTTGAAAAAGCTGAAGCGCGTTAAAAAAGTATGAACCAATTGCTCGGCTCGTCATCGGGGTTGTACATGATGGGAGTATTTTGTGTAATGGAGATGAAGCATGGCCTAACTATATGATTTTGTAGGGATAAGCTTTCTTTGGCTATGCTATTTTGATAGGACGTGATTATTTGTTAGTATGCTTCGAAATATTATTATTTTTATGTTTTATAAGCTTTTATCTTGAATCATTTGGATCTAAACATTCATGCCACATTAAAGAAAATTACATTGAGAATTATGCTAGGTAGCATTCCACATCAAAAATTCTTTTTTTTATCATTTACCTACTCGAGGACGAGCAGGAATTAAGCTAGGGGATGCTTGATACGTCTCCAACGTATCTATAATTTTTTATTATTCCATGCTATTATATTACCCCTTTTGGATGTTTATGAGCTTTATTTTATACATTTATATCATTTTTGGGACTAACCTACTAACCGGAGGCCCAGCTCGTATTGCTGTTTTTTTGCCTATTTCAGTATTTTGAAGAAAAGGAGTATCACACGGAGTCCAAACGGAATGAAACCTTCGGAGGCGTGATTTTTGGAACGAACGTGATCCAGAGGACTTGGAGTGCAAGTCAAGAAGCACCCGAGGCGGTCACGAGATAGGAGGGCGCCCCCCTCCCATAGGGCGTGCCCCCCTGTCTTGTGGGCCCCTCGGGCATCCACCGACGTACTTCTCCCTCCTATATAAGCCTACGTACCCTGAAAACATCCAGGGAGCACCCGAAACACAATTTCCACTGCTGTAACTTCCTGTATCCGCGAGATCCCATCTTGGAGCCTTCGCCGGCGCTCCGCCGGAGGGGGAATCGACCACGGAGGGCTTCTACATCAACACTATAGCCCTTCCGATGAGTTGTGAGTAGTTTACCACAGACCAACGGGTCCATAGTTATTAGCTAGATGGCTTCTTCTCTCTTTTTGGATCTCAATACAATGTTCTCCCCCTCTCTTGTGGAGATCTATTCGATGTAATCTCTTTTTGCGGTGTGTTTGTTGAGATATGATGAATTGTGGGTTTATGATCAAGTTTATCTATGAATAATATTTGAATCTTCTTTGAATTCTTTTATGTATGATTGAGTTATCTTTGCAAGTCTCTTCGAATTATCAGTTTGGTTTGGCCTACTAGATTGATCTTTCTTGCCATGGGAGAAGTGCTTAGCTTTGGGTTCAATCTTGCGGTGTCCTTACCCAGTGACAAAAAGGGTTGTAAGGCACGTATTGTATTGTTGACATCGAGGATAAAAGGATGGGGTTTACATCATATTGCATGAGTTTATCCCTCTACATCATGTCATCTTGCTTAAGGCGTTACTCTGTTCTTTGTGAACTTAATACTCTAGATGCAGGCAGGAGTCGGTCGATGTGTGGAGTAATAATAATAGATGCAGGCAGGAGTCGGTCTACTTGTTGCGGACGTGATGCCTATATACATGATCATGCCTAGATAATCTCATAATTATTCGCTTTTCTATCAATTGCTCGACAGTAATTTGTTCACCCACCGTAATACTTATGCTATCTCGAGAGAAGCCTCTAGTGAAACCTATGGCCCCGGGGTCTATCTCCTATCATATTTGCTTCCAATCTACTTTTATTTGCATCTTTACTTTTTGCATCTATAATATAAAATATCAAAAATATATTTATATCATACTATCTCTATCAGATCTCACTTTCGCAAGTGGCCGTGAAGGGATTGACAGCCCCTTTATTACTTTGCTTGTGAGTTATTGGTTTGTTTGTGTAGGTGCGTGCGACTTTTGAGGAGCCTCCTACTGGATTGATACATTGGTTCTCAAAAACTGAGGAAAATACTTACGCTACTCTACTGCATCACCCTTTTCTCTTCAAGGAAAACCAATGCAAGCTCAAGACGTAGCACACCTCGGTCTGCCTGCAAAGGTAGGGTGTTGCCAAATTTATTGGCTATCTTCAAATCTTGATTGGAGTCAATTAAGGGAAGAAGTTCACTAAATCTTGTTGTGGTGAGTTCACTTCTTTTAAGTTGGTCTGTGGCATAGCTTACTTTCTCCAATCAAGTGGTGGCAAAGGACCGATACAAATAAATATGCAACCAATGAAGAACCATCGACCAAAGCACGTACAACCTATTACAAGATAAAGGGACACTTTACTAATTCCACAATTATTTTTCATTGTGTATCAAAGAGAGAACACTTTCGAGCATACTAAAATTATACAAAACCACCACTAGAACCAACAGTGGCACCATCCATCTCATCAGCTCCGTACAACTCATTGCCATCTATGGGCTTCCTTTGACCTAGTGAATACAACACCACCACTAGAGCCAACAGTGGCACCGTCCACCTCGTCGGCTTCGTACAACTCATTGCCATCTATGGGTTGCCTTCGACCTAGTGATGTGTTCGTATGACCATGCCTGCACGAGAAGAGAGCACCCACAAATCTTCAAGGATTTACCAATCCTGCTGCAAGCCTTGCTTAGTTCACGATACATCGAGAAAAGCACTACAGAGCGAGAGCTAAGCTGGGCAGCTTTGGTCGGCATCCACTATCGTTCCGTCTATGTAGATCATGTGCTTGTCCATGGAGTCACCATGGGAGTTGGCGGACATCACCCAGCCGAATAAAAGCAGAATGAATGCCTCCAACTGACGACTAACAAGTTCATTAGTTGCTTCATCCACATTACGATTCATGCTACCCACCAGCCTAAAAAATAACATAACATACATTGCATATAAAATATAATCGTCGACACAAATAAAATTGGTCACAGAAAAGCTAACATGATTTTAAAATTATCATTATACCTTCAACCAACGAAGCCACTTCAACATGAGTCCATGGCTATTTTTCTTAGGATCCTCGTTGATTCGGTATGTTGGCGGTACGACCCTCCTCAAATAGTCAACAAGGTCTGAGTGCCAGTCATCAGGTGCATCTTGCAGCATGATGGCTTCCCTTGCTATGGGTAAGCCAGTGGTCATGGAGACGTCTTGCAAAATGATTGTCATCTCCCTACATGGCAGGTGATACATTTTCATGTCAAGACGCCATCGGTTGACAAGAGCGACAGTGATATATGAGTCATAATTGAAATGCTTCGATCAAGCAATCGTGAGCTCTTTCATCCATGCCAGTGGAAGAAGGGCAACTCTTGACAACATGATTGATAAAAAGTTTCTTGTAAAAAAGATGGTTGCCAAAAAGTGTGAGTCCTAAATGTCACTAATTCCCACGCATGCAGTGATGGCGCCTGTCAATCCCATGGTCTACTATCTCTTATTGTCCCTTAGAAGTAGCTCTATGGGTATTGCCCTCAAACACTAGCATTATTTTAGCAACCACTGTCATTCTTAAGAACAAGAAGATTATCAATCATAATATACAAACTATTCTTATTTGAAGAGTTTTATCAACCACAATATAGTACATAGGGCTTCAATTAAGTACGCATTATTTTGATGAAATACAACACATTTGTATAGTACAAAATCATGTTCGATTAGTCCTATTTTTGAACCACAACAAGAAATTGACAACCTTTTGTTGTAGAAATCACTAGCGGCACAAGTAGCAATATTTTATTCAGAGAAATTTACCCACTTGATTAGGAAATATTGCAGGTAAAAGTAATTTGGTTCCATATTGATCTTCTTATTCTCAACATTCCATTCTATTGTGGCAAGTATCCGAGTTAAACAAACTACAGATTAGCAACTAGACAAGATTTGCTACACTACAACAAACTCATGTTCCACTTTGTAGGGCCTGTAATGAATCAAATCGATAAGAAGAAACTAAGGGTCGGTTCGGTGACCATTTGACCAACGGGCAACGACTGGTGGAAAAATGTCATCGACAAAAAAATCAGTAACAGATCAGGCATGGTGGAAGCTCACCTTCATTGTCTGGGTGCCCGCTTGACTTGTTTGTAGCAGCGATAGCGTGGTCCTGCTTCTCCAGGAGTTTGAAGTCTTCGTTCATTGCGACTCTAGGTTAGTGGTTTGGAATGGGAACCGATTGCTTCCAACTGTGGAGATTAGAAAGGATTTGTGGAGGGAATTGTTGGACTGAAACCTTGGAAGTTGTACTGGATGGAGAAAAAGTCATATGGATCTGCTACCCAAGGTGGGGGGTTGATTGATTGTAGCCGTTGTAGTGGAGCAGATGGAGAACGCGGGGAGAGTAAAAGTAATGAGAAAAAACTAGATTTCGCCTCTTTGTTTGACGATACGACTGCAAAGTTGACAGTTCAAAAGGCGGGCAATAAATTGCCACCTAAATCATTGTGATGCGGTAGCGAGCCTTCTGTACTCTATTTGCTCCCATAATATGCTACATTGGTGCACATGTACGTACCTCAGAGAGAGTTGGGAACACTCATTTACGCACCACAACTATTTAGGTGGTGATTTTTCTTACTTGCCTTTTGAACAGACGACTTTCCGACAGTATCGTCAAACAAGGAGGCAAAATTCTAATTTTCCCCATTACTTTACTTGCTTCGCATCCACCATCTGCTCCACTGCAATAGATAGTTGCAATATATCAACCTCCTCAAATAGCGTATCTCAAGCCATTGCTTCACGATCCCGTACCTCTTTCAAGGTTCTAATCAACTGATTCCCCATCCAAACAATATTCCAATCTCCATAGTCGGAAGCAGCCGATTCTCCTTCAATACCCCTAACCTAGAGCCGCCATGGACGACGACTTGAAACTGTAGGAGTAGGACCACGTTGTTGTCGTCGCAGATGAGTTGAGTGGGCACCAGGATATGAAGGTGAGCTTACACCCCCACATTGACCTGTTACTCGTTTTTATACATATATACTACTATTTCGAGAGTCCCTTCGATGATGTTTTTACACTGGTTAACACTCGTTGGTCGAGCGATCCTATACCGGTTCTAAGTTGTTTCTTTTCGATTCAATTCAATCCAGGCTGCATAAAGGGGAACATGAGTTAGTTGTGGTATAGAAAATCTTATTTGGTTTCCAATCTGCAGTTTGCTGAATTCCGATACTTTGCCACAATAGAATGAAATATTGAGAATGAGAATATTACTATGGAATCAAAATTACATTTGCCTGTAATTATTTTTGAGCAAGCGGGTAAATTATCTCTAGATAAAATACTGCTAGCTGTGCCGCTAGTGCTTAAAAGTTATCTTTTCCTTGTTGTGTTACCAAAACAGGACTAATCATACATGATTTGGTACTATCTATATGTGTATTGTAGTTCACCAAATAGTACATGATTATATCGAAGCCTTATGTACTATATTGTGGTTGATAGAACTCGTTAATTAAGAATAGTTTGTATATTATGGTTGATAATCTTGTAACTCTACCATTTGCATTCTTATTCATAAGAACAATTGTGGTTGCTTAAATAAAAGAATGATACTGTGTAATGACAATAACCGGAGAGCTACTTAACATTGGGCAGTATGAGCTACTGGACCATGAGAATGAAACGAACCAATGTTGCAGGCGTGAGAATTTAGACACATTTAGGATCCACACCAAGATGGGAACATGGAGGTTGGGTCATTGATGTATGGACAGGTACACCTAAAGGCATTCTTTAGCTTACACAGCGGTTTTGGCAACCACCCCTTTTACAAGAAAATTTTCATCAATCAGGTTGTCAAGAGTTGGCCTTCTTCCACTAGCATTGTTGATTCAGCCCTTGGCCGCTTGGTTGGATCACTTCAATTATAATTCATTGATCTCCGCTGGTGTTGCTGAATGCTGGGTTCTTGAGATGAACACGTTTCACCTACCATGCTGGAGATGACGATCACCTTGCAAGACGTCTCAATGCTCACTGGCTTACCCATAGTAGCAGAAGACCTCATGCTATAAGATGCACTTGATGACTAGCACACATATCTTGATGATCATTTCAGGAGGGTCGTACCCGCCAACATACCAAAACTATGAGGATCCCAAGAAAAACATCAGTGTACCCACGCTGAAGTGTCTTCGTCAATTTTGTGTGGAATGTATGTTATGTTATTTTTGTGGTATAGATGGGCATCATGAAACATAATGTGAATGTAGCAAGCGATGAACTTGTTAGTCGTTAGTTGGAGGTGTTCATCCTATTTTTATTTCGCTAGGAAATGTGCCTCAGCTCCCGTGGCGACACCATGGACAAGCTCTTGATCTGCGTAGCCAGGATGATCATCAATGTCGAGTCGAAGATGCCTTAGCCTAGCTTTGGCACTGCGGTGCTTTGCTCGATGTACCATGAATCGAGCAAGGCCTGCACCATGATATGTAAATCCTCACGATTTGTGAGTGCCCTCTTCTCGTACATGTATGTCTGTGCAAATACTTAACCGTCGGTAGGCCGTAAGTCAAGGGCGGCTCATATGGCGGTGAGTTGTATGGCACGGACGAGGTGGATGGTTCCACTATTGGCTCCATCTAATGTTGTCGTCAAGTATGTTGTGACCATCATGGTATCCACGACTTTCTTCATCGGCGATGGTTGCTACTCTGGTGCGCTGGTCCTATGGGGCCTTAGCAGGACGACTTCTCGACTGTCTACTACAACAAGATTTGCCTGACTCCGGTGAGGGAGGGGCGAGGATGGCGGCGCGCCTTTGGCTCGCTCCAGTGCCCGTAGTTGTCGCTAGGTGGTCCACGGACATGGTTGTAATTTTTATTACCTCTGTTGTTCTTTGTACTACCATGATTGAAGATGAATAGATTGGAAGTTTCTCATAAAAAGAAGAAAAAAAATAGGCCTTTTTCGGTCCTTGCACAAATTTACGTGTCGTTTTCTCTGTCTCTGTCTTGTAGTAATGTGGAAATCCTTTGAAATGCACAGACTTTTCTTGAGGCAACGTTTGAAATACACAGACGAGTCCAGCTTTCAATCGAGGACTCTGATATAAAATCAACCGTCTTTCAACTAGGCTATCATAACGGGCCCACCGGCCAGACACACTCACTCTCATTGCCCCACTACCGAGATAGACTACGACACTGGGAGCCTGTCGATCTCGAGGGTGAGATGAATTTTTCCTCCATGAAACATGGCGGACGGCACATGAAGCACACTGCCATTCACATCCTTTCTTCGAGCCACCAAGCTGGTCACCTTGGCGATCTTAATTACGTAGTTCCTTTCGCCAGTCTCCTGGTCTACAGGAGAGAACATGCACAACACAGACTTGTACCACTACCCCGCCTCCATGTTCAGATGTAAACCAACTTGACGTCTCGAACGCCTTCTTTGCCATCGCTCATCATGAGGAGAAACAAGCGCTCGCCGTGCTCAGTGGCAACAAGCAGGCGATGCCGCTCCGTGGACTGCATCTTGAGAGATAATTGACCGCCCTTGACATAGACGACAGGGGTCGCGACCCACGTGTGTGTCTCCTGGAGGTTGCTGTGTGGCTCTTGAGATGAGAATAAGTTCTTGCACCCCTCCTCGAGGCATCTGCATGGAGCGTATGGGCACATCCGCTTGTGGCCATCCCACATGCAGTAGTTGGCCATCGTATGGCAGCCCTGCCGATGATAGATGCAGTTAATCTTTGCCGCCAAGATGAAGGGGCTTATCCTGTTGTTTCGCTAGTACTCTACCTTCGTCCCGCACTTGTTCAAGTGTTCTGTGGCGCATTGGCCGCACGCATTGTGATTTTCCTGGCACTGCATCATGCCCAAAGATCACATGCCAGAGATGTCGGATAGTGCAAAACGTAAAAGCAAAAAGAAGTCGGAGATGACAATGGTACCTAATACACCGAAGGTTTGAGCGGGAGGGAACACAGGTGGCAGTGAAGCAACGTCTTTTCAACACAAACACAGACCTTGGTTTGCTTCTTGCTTGACTAGCGTGCTGCCATCAGCGGACATCGGGTCCGTCCTCGCCCTCTTTCCATTAGACATCTCCTATGCCAAGCAAATGAATAGTTGGAGGGAGATGATCGAGATCCTTGGGGATTTTGCAAATATAAGGATAGGATATATAGAGGAAGGAGATGAAGCAAGCAACACAAAATCCCAAGCGTCTTTTCTTTCTTTCTTTTTTTTGCGTGTGAGAATCCCATGCATCTATTATTATTGCTCTCGGCTTGGTCATTGGCCCGCCTATGTTCCCACATGACTGCCGATTTTTTTACCAGAAAAAAAGCAAGAGAGAATGAGGATTGACTCCGAGCACAAGGAAAGACCATCTATTCCTACTCTTTTTTTTTTGCATTGCCATCTATTCCTACTTGATGACCAAAAAGAAGAATCTATTTGGTTGTGTACGGTTTAGAGTAGTCTGAGTTCAAAAAGGGGGGTTTTTTGCTTTAAGTGCAGAAGCGCAAAGCAATGGCTTCCTCCTCCTCGTCCTCCATCGTCGTCATCAGCAACGACGATGACGCCACCTCCGACGATACAGAACACCGTTTTTGAACTCAGACTACTCTAAACCCTACACAAACAAATAGATTCTTCTTTTTGGTCATCAAGTAGGAATAGATGACAATGAAAAAAAAGTAGGAATAAATAGTCTTTCCTTGTGCTCGTAGTCAATCATCGTTCTCTCTCGTTTTTTAATCTGGCAAATCAGCAGTTATGTGGGAACACAGATGTTCCAGTGAACAAGCTGAGCAATAATAATAGACATATGGGATTCTCACCCACAAAAAGAAAAAGAAAAAAAGGACGTATGGGATTCTGTGTTGCTCGCTTCATCTCCTTCGTCTATATATCATACCCTTGTATTTGAAAAATCCCCAAGGATCTCAATCATCTTTCTCCAAGTATTCATTTGCTTGGCATAGGAGATGTCCAACAGCAAGAGGGCGAGGATGGACTCGACGTCCGCCAATGGCAGCAAGCTAGTCAAGCAAGAAGCCAACCCCCGGTCTGGGTAAACCAAGGTCTGCGTTTGTGTTGAAAAGACATTGCTTCACTGCCACATGTGTTCCCTCCCGCTCAAACCTTCGATGTATCAGGTACCATTGTCATCTCCGACTTCCTTTTGCTTTTACATATTGCCCTATCTGACATCTCTAGCATGTGATCTCTGTGCATGATGTAGTGCAAGGCAAATCACAACGTGTGCGACCAATGCGCCACAGAATGCTTGAACAAGTGCGGGACAAATGTAGAGTACAAGCGCAACGACGAGATAA
>NC_041393.1:84427123-84436594 GCF_002162155.2 Triticum dicoccoides | reverse complement strand
GGGGGCAAGATTAACTGCATCTACCATCGGCACGGCTGCCATACGATGGTTAGCTACTGCATGTGGGACGACTACAAGCGGATGTTCCCATATGCTCCGTGCAAATGCCCCGAGGAGGGGTGCAAGATCTTGTTATCATTGTCTACGGCAAGGACAGTCAATTATCTCTCTGGATGCAGTCCATGGAGCGACATCGTCTGCTTGTTGCTAGTGAGGGCAGTGAGTGCCTATGTCTCATCATGACAACCGATGTCAAAGAAGGCAGCCGAGGCGTCAAGTTGGTTTGGATCAGGACAAACATGGAGGCGGGCTGGTGGTACAAGTCTGCATTCTGCGCGTTTTCTCTCATAGACCAAAAGACTAGCGTTGGTTTGTTACTTTTATATTTATTTTCTTCATTTCCTTATGATATCCGGCTGGAAGGGGTGTAACGCATGTAAATGATGCCGAGTGTTCAAGAGTGAATTCGACCGCCTAGCTACAGTGACGTGACCTGCACACCGTACATGCAGGTAAGACTAGATGCTCGTGCTCCAATGGGCCCCCCAACCTCTACCTACGAGACATAGAATACTGGTTGACGTGCAATAAACATGTTTTCAAGCAAATTCCCATGCCCCTTCATCTTCACCCCATCTGGAGTATTTAGTCATTTGGTCTTCAGGCGTGAGCTTTCTACTGAACATCTCCTCTAGGGTGCCACCTCAGTCTGCCTATGAATGCATGATGTTGCCAAATTTATTGGCACTCTTCAGATCTTAGTTTCGGAGTCAATTAAGGGAAGCAGTAATTCTTGGTGTGGTGACTTCACTTCTTTTAAGTTGGTCTTTGTCATAGCTTAGTTTCTCCAATCCTTTGAACTAGTGGTGAAGGACTGACATAGATAAATGTGCAACTGATGAAGAATCATTGATCAAAGTGCATATGGCTTGTTAAAAGATAAAGCGCCACTTTACCAATTTCACACTTTCTATCATTGTGTACCAAAGATAAGAACACTAGCAAGCCAGTGCCTTTGAGCTCAGGAGTGGAAGAGCATTTTTGAGCAGCAACACCGCCACTGAACAGGGTAACTAGAGCATGTCACTGATTCCACATTCTAAAATCGCTAGTTGAATTCTTGATCCATCTGCCACATGGACAAATGTTTAGTTGGTAAGTTTCACCCGAAGTAGAAGAGAATAGATGACCCAACAACTGGCCCAATGTCCTAGCTGGACGAGCTGAATTGTAAGTTTCAGAGTGTCGCTGATCCTGGAAAGTCATCCGAAGAAGCAATTACATATAGTTATCGAGCATGGCTAAGCATTTCTACTTTATGCATGATTACTACATAATTACACTGCAATGTCAAGTGAAACAAGCGACAAGCAGATCATTTTAAAGTGTCATTTAACACTACCTACAAGACTAAATAGCATGCATGCTTATAAACCATAAAATGATATGCAACATTCAAAGCAAGTTATATATAAGAATGATCAAAGAGAGAGGCATGCCTACGTTGATGAGTCCTTCATCTCCATCTTCCAGGTGGTGCTCCTTCCCGGCATGTCACCTCCTACTCATTGTAATAACAAATAAACTAGCAAACATAATTCCAAATAACATCCAAATACAAATTGAGTGTCATGAGGTAGCACGATGAAGAGGTAAGTAGAGAGGTTTTTCAGCGAATGGTAGGGTCTAGGTTCATCGCGGCCAAGCAACACTTCACCAACAAGTCCAACCATTCTACTACGAGTTATGCTACCAACTAGTACTATTATACCCATTATATACTATTGACACTACTATTGCCCATTATAGGCTAGAAATATATCAAGATTGAACATAACACTAATGATAGCATGGCAATACATTAAATAATATAAGATCATGCACTTCAAGCAACAACTGCTGAACTTCGTCGCTGTCCAAGTTGTCGGCATGCCTCCTGGCAACCAAGTGAATCCTGTGACGCGGATGGAATGGAGCGGACCGGTCCTCAGGCGACGGTGGTGTCAGTCCCGAGCGGAAGCGGCGGGCTACGCGAACGTCCTGGAATAGATGTGAGGTGAGCAATGGCGTGAGGGTGCCAGATGTGCTCCAAAACGTGTCGGAGAGCTTACCTCCGGCGACGGCGGGCAGAAGACGGGGCGATTTAGGCTCTGGGGTGAGAAGGTTGCGAAGCGAAGGAAATAAATTGGGGAAATGAGACATATGATGAGGAGATCCGGGCGTACGCGTGATGCGGGTGACGTTTGGAGTGGTGGCCGGGCGGGCGACGAATGCGTTATTCGGCGCATCATTTCTGGAGGTGGATTTAAACGGATGAGTGGCAGAGTCAGTTCGTGGACCGATGGGGTGGCGGGCATCACGCATGCGTGCATGCTGCCGTTTCGACCTGCTGCTTCCTCTTGTGCATGCGTGGGCGCGCACGCTGAAGGAGGAAGACAACGAAGCGTTGCACTCGGCATTTCCTATTTGGCGCCTGTTGGCATAAGCCATACCATGTACGGTGTCGACCGGCGTCGGGTGCGCGAGGTAGTGGCGGAGCCAGGATTCGAGTATAGGAAGGACCGAGTACGTATATTGATCGAATCTCGTTGATAATTACTAGTTGCTTCTATTAAAATTGTTGATGGGGGGAGGGGGGCAGGCCCCTACTCATCCCCCGGGGCTCCGCCCCGCGAGGTGCGTGTCTGTGTACGCGTGGGAGAGGCAGCCCGAGTCGCGTGTGCTGTGACAGTTTCGTGCATGCATGTAGCTGGATTAGTGGTCGCAGGTGATGACCGAGCCACACGGGTCATATGTGCATCTAGTCTAGGTAGTTAGCATATGGATGCATGCATGGGCTGTTAGCGTGTTAGCCGGCCAGTGGTGGTTGGTTTACTACGTGTGTGCGTGAGTTAGTTGCCGGGCTGGTGATGCGTGTGTGTGTGTCGTGGAGTTAGTGGCCGGTGTGATGGCCGGGTCGTGTGTGTGCGCCCGGGTATAAAAAGCCCTCCAATGTACTACTGATCAAGGTGCGCCGGTATGAGCCGAGCCTAAGAGCCAGAGAAGAGGTAGTCTCGTCGGGACCGTGGTATGCGCCCGGTCGGCTGTGAGAGAGCTCCTCTGGGTAGGATGCGGTGTGTTGCTGCGCTCGGGTATATGCCTAGTAAAGTGAGGCCGTTCGTGTGACCGAGGCGTTTGTGTGCCGAAAAAATTGTGTGCTCCATCTTTCATCTTTGTTTGTGCGAGTGAGAGAAAGAGAGATGGTATCGGGTTTGTCCCAACAGCACCGCAGGCGCCAGTTAACGTGCATTTTGTTAGCTGGCGCCTGTGGCGTCCATAAATGGGCAGGCCCATTTAGGCTCCGGTTGACCTTTTTTTTTGAAAATTTTGTGAATTTTTTTGAGATTGATGAACTTTTTTGAATATTGATGAACTTTTTCTAAATTTAATGGACATTTTGTCTTGAAAATGGATGAACTTTTTTTTGATTTATGAACTTTTTTTTCAGTTCCATGAACTTTTTCTAAAAATACATGAACCTTTTTTCAATTTCTATAACATTTTTTCAAATTTAATGAACTTTTGCAAAATTGGATGAACTTTTTTTCAATTTGAATGAACTTTTTTTCAAATAGATGAACTTTTTCAAAATTTATGAACCTTTTTTAAAGATATGAACATATTTTTACAAATGAATGAACTTTTTTTCTTTAAAACTGAAAACCTTTTTTCATTTAATATTTTTATTTTTGCAAAAAAAACAAAAA
Organism: Triticum dicoccoides; assembly: GCF_002162155.2. Taxonomy (NCBI): domain Eukaryota; kingdom Viridiplantae; phylum Streptophyta; class Magnoliopsida; order Poales; family Poaceae; genus Triticum; species Triticum dicoccoides. The sequence goes on along the minus strand of NC_041393.1, from coordinate 84,432,848 downwards.
AAAATAGGGCATCACGCTAGTAGGCCGGCCCATGCTAGTAGCACTGCAGGCGCCGGATCGTTAACAGGTGCCTGCAGCGCTGTACAGGAGCTCCCGTTGCACTCAGCTAGGCGTCCGGCCTGTTGCGCTGGCACGTGATTGGGATGGGCCTACGGCCCCTTAGCTTTGGTGGTTGAACTTTGAAACGAAAAGAAAAGAATAAAAAAGGAAGGAAGAAAGAGAGAGTGTGGGGAGCGCCTATTCGGCGCCTGTAGCGCCTGCTGGGCCGGCCCACAAAAGCGCACGCAGAAAAAATGGTATTATTACCCGAAAAGACATCCAAAAATGTGGCTCCCTGAGAATCAAACTCATGCCCACACGCTCGTCTTCGAGATTGGCCAACCAGTACACCTACTGGCTGCTAGTGATTCATTTCATCGTGTGTTGATTTAAGAACCAACGTAGCAGCGCTACTTATTGCACTGCCCCTTGCTTAGATTTTGACTTATTTGAAAACATCAATAAAAAAATGTGAATGTATGGAAAAATGTGAATTTTTTTGGAAAGTTGACGAACATGCATAAAAAAGTTGGCCAATGTAAAAAAGGTTCATATATTTCAAAAAGTTCACGAATTCAAAATTAAAAGTTCATGAAATGGGAAAAAAGTGCACAAATTTTGAAATAACACTTCACAACAATGAAAAACGACTATATGTTTGAAAAAAGTTCACGGATTTGAAAAAGTCATCAAATTTGAAAAAAAACACTAAATTTGGGAAAAGTTCATCGAATTTCAAAAAGTTCATCAACTTTTCAAAAAAGTTCATCGGATATGAAAAATAGTTCATCAAATTTCGAAAAAGCTCATGAACTTTTCATAAAAGTTCATTGAATTTGAAAAATAGTTCAACAAATTTGAAAATAAGTTCATCGAATTTTTTAGAAAATTATCGGATTTGAAAAAGTTCATCGAATTTGAAAAAAAGTTTGTCAATTTAGAAAAAGGTTCACAAATTTTAAAAAAAACGTGCATTAAAGAAAACAAAAAGAATTAATAGAAAAGGATAAGAAAAATAGTAAAAGAAAAAAGAAAAAAATGAAAGGAACTAAAGAAGAAGTGAAAAAGGGTACAACAGTTCAACAACTATAGCGTAGCCTTGTGGTTTGAACGAAGAGTTTGCCTCTGATAGGTTTTGGGTTTGAGTCCCCGTTGCGGCATAATTTTTTGCGATGGTAAAATACTAGATGAGTCGGCCCAGCGCGGGGCACTGCAGGCGCCCGTTTGCAGAATGCATATTAACGGGCGCCTGCAGCGCCAAATAGGAAACGCCGAGAGTGTGTGTCTCAAAAAAGGGAAGAGAGAGACACGATTCGGTGTGCACAGATGATCAAAATTGCTCTCCATGGGACATTTGGTAGATGATTCCCGTCCGATATTAGAGATACCGAAAGATGGCCGGCAGGGGTGTGGAGGCGGGGGCCAAAGAATTACGGGAAGATGATCTTTATGTAAACCTGCGGGGAGAAAAGACCACTACAAATGGCGGTTAATTTAAAGATAGGGAAGCTGTTAGAGTTACTCTCACCGATTCCGCAGTCTAAAATGGACACCGGTTGTTGAAGGTGAAAATACAGATGCACCTTATTGCTAATTCTTTCTGTGCTTTTCCCGGGAGAAATCACATCAGTTGACGCCCCCATGTCTTGGTGACCAACCATTGAAACTAACATGAATTGAGTTTGAAGGCCAGCAGGTGGAGAAGAGAAGGCACTCATGTCACTGGATTTTCTCTGCAGGCTATGGCAAGGCATGTCGTTACAACACCCATGCTCATCTTCGCTCCTACTCTTGCATGGTGAACTGCTTGCAGCAGCCAGAGATGATGGCGCGTTGCACTGTTGTTGATATCTCCAACAGGGCTCAGCTCTTTGCTTCGCGACTCATCCTGGTCGATACTAAATGGAAGAGGGCCCTTGCGTTTCTTAGGGGAGGTTTTTTCATGAGTAGCAAGGCCATTTGGTGATTGAGGTGAGAGCACAACATCAGCGGCATTTGCCAAAGAACTAGACTTTGTATTATTGATTTTGGACGCCTCTCTCCTATATTAAATAGAAATTAAAATAGGTCACCCCATAATATTTAAGATGAATTCTCTGTGCAAGACAAGTAAATATCGAGAAGAAATAACAAGTTCCCCATACTGACTACCAATAATTGATTTTTTCTTAAAGATCCTCCAGTGCCACAGATGACTACATTGCAAAGCCCTTCCACCGATCAAATAGATGAAGAACCGAACTTCCTAAAACAAACTCTTAAGCTCAGAAGGTTTGTATGTTGGAATTAAACTTCCTCAAAAATGTGTGCATTGGAGATTGTACCCATATAATAATGCATACCAAATACCCCAGCTCATGGCCTCAGAAGGCACTGATGACCCAGGAAATCCCCATACTTCGTAACAGATCAGACCTGACACAACTACTTTTCCCACAAAATTCCACTGCACTACTCAATCACCCGAAATTTCCACCTGAATGACGCACCCTGCACTGCTCCATACCATAAGATGAATCGCAAAAATCCAATACAATGATTCCCAAACAATTCAAGCATGAACGAATCCCCAAATTAAACCTGTGGAAGTAAGATTACAACGCAAGAAGGCCGACGAAGGCACGACCTTTGCGGTGTATTGGGGGGAGGGCTGAGCTGGGGGGCAGAGCTTCCTGGAGCACGTCCATGGTATCGAAGGGACCTCTGAGCAAGCTCTACACCTCCCCCTCGCTCTCCACAAAAGATCATAGTTGAACACATTGAATCCCTAGCTGCACTGCACAAAAGCCTTTTAGCCCATGTATTCAGTGCAAGTTGTGCAAGCCCAAGTAAAACAAACAAATTTGGTAGCCCACAGTTGGCTAGCCGCATGAACTTCGGGTCGAGTTGCTTCACAACCGCAATGGACAAAAGAAAATAAATGTAAATACTATTGCCTCTTTCATCGCCCTCACGCTGGCAGCCGGCAGCGGCAAGCCGGCAATTGTTGTTCAAAATATTGGTATCGTCTCCCTCATCGCCCTCACGCTGCCACCTACAACGGCATACTGGCCATTGTTATTCAAAATATTGGTACCTGCGATAGAACACGCTCTCACGCTTGTACAAGTCTTATCCAACCTTAATTATTTGATTACTTTTAGCCGAACCTTGATCTAGGTCATGGAACAACATTTTACAAAACAATGGTCATTACATCAAGATAACAAAGCAAGTACTTCAAGGGCACCCTTATGCGCAAGAAAACAAATGATATCCTACTGCTAGTCCCACATAGCCTTTTATTCAAATATAAATTGATTTAGAATAATTTTTATATTTCTACTAATCGAAAGGGCATTTCAGAATACACACAAAGTCTTGATAAAGCAATATTGAGATTAGGAGAAGAGTTATGTGATGATTATAACACGAGGAGCTTACTGAAGCTAGCTAAGTTTTATCCAGATGATTTTGATTCAGATAAATGACATGATGTTGGTTCTGAAGGAATTACCAATCTTGCTAAATTAATGGTGCAAGACCATTAAACATACTACTTTTACTTTGTTCTATCAACCTGTAAAGCTAGTACTAGTATTGCCGATTTCCATGGAATTAATGGACAGATGCTTTTGATATATGATCGTTGTCAATAAAATATGTAACAAAATGGGTGATCAATCCATGACTGGCTTTCTAATTTGCTAACAGATGATAGTTGTGTTTTTATCGTTAGTAAGTAGTAATGATGATGTGATCTTTTTAAGAACATGAAAGATCGAGCAAAGAAACTTGGAGATGATAGTGACTCTACATGTTCCGATTAATTGTACTTATTTACAACTTAAGAAATTGACATGACATTTTTTGCTTTTTACCATGAAGACCTAATCTAACTGCCCATGACACTAGAAAGTTGTGCTTCTGACTACTTTGTTTGAAACATGTGGGAAAAGGGGATTACGTTTTCATTCAACTGATATTTATTCATCATGTAGTTTTATGTAACTATTATATGCGGTGTGATATTTTGGTTCATTATGTTGTCTACTATGAGGTTGTATAAATAATAAGAGGTATAGCTATGTAAACATCGTCAGTTGGGGGGGCATTGGCCCCTAGCCTTGGATAAGTTGTGAAGGATTTTAGGAGAGCTCGGCTTGGATTTATTAGCAAGCTCCGCCACTACAGACAATAGTTAGTTTGTACCCAAATCCTTAGTGAACCCATTGGCAAAACTTCCGGGTTCTGCCCTTGGACACGGGGAGTAGCATACTATAGGTCGGTTGCGAGACGCCGGCTGGAGTTGTTGTAAGCCATCTACTCCAGCGGAACTTTTTTCCCTTCGAGAAATTGTATTTTCTATCTAATCCATAATATAATTATCAAATTTTCATTTGTTTGTTAGACCCGACTTTTCCTCCCTGGATCATCAACGTCGGTGCTCACGTGTCCAGATCAGAGGTGCGAGACCATGGCCAGTGCGCATTTTGCAGGATGTCATGCCTCGACCAACAGTTGTGTCTATGACCTCGGGTACGGTAATGGAGACAGTAATTTGGTGCACTTGGACGATCCATCTACCCCTGAAAGATAGTTCTTGGGGTATGCTCCTGCATCCTCTACTCATCTAGTATCATCATGTGTCCTATCCATCACTTTACCGATCCTTTTTACAAAAGATGCACCACTTCACGGACGGGGCAGCGGTCACAAGCCTCATTTGACGGGATTTTCGGCTTCGCACCATTTGGAATATCCTTTATTTCACAATTATATTCTTCTGGAGTATCAGGCAAAGTCTTCGCGCTATGCATGCACAGTCCAACGGGTGGTGGTGTTTTTGCCTTTGGTGAAGCCGTGGAGCCAGGGTTGATGTACACATCAGTTTTTCCGTCACCGTAAGTTTTTTGGCTTCAAATAAACATTTTATCATTTAGTTTCTACTTTTACCATCATTTATCAAGTGCACCAAATTATCTCGTCGCCAGTGCTACATTATTGAGATCCTGGATTCATTTCACTTTGGTAGTGGTACAAATGGTTTACCACACATTTGGTTTTTTCAGTGAACCTCCCTCATGACCAAATAGTCATAACGGGACGAATTTGTAAACCCTGAAGGGACCTAGAACAAACATACATGCTTCAGTGGACCTTGAAGTGAACCACATGACCAAATAGAGCTATGTAACTATGGGGGGGATTGCCCCCCTAAACTTGGATACGTCGTGAAGGATTTTGGGAGAGCTTAGCCTGGATTTATTAGCAAGCTCTGCCATTGCAGACAATAGGTAGTTCATACCCCAAATCCTTAATTAGTGAACCATTTGGCAAAACTTCCCGGCTCCGCCCCTATTGATCTGTACCTAAAACAAGCATGAATGTACCCGGTCAGCTAATGTGTTGGGTGTGGTTAATGGTAAAGTGCACTAGCTATCTTGGCACAAGCTAACCAGGGTGCACATATGCTCTCGTGTCACACGGACCAAACATGTATGTTTAAGAGTAACATGCAAGAACTGTGTTTGAGAGTCAAGTATCGATTGGATAGTCAAAGGAGGTGGTTGAATCTGTGCTAGGGTAAAAACTAAACCGTGTAGACAGGTGAGCGTGTTTGTGTCATGATGCGCCCGTAAATCTCCATGTTGTATTACTCGATTTTTGAAAAGGAAATGTTAATAGGTTCATCGAAATGTTAGAC
>NC_041393.1:84420148-84426703 GCF_002162155.2 Triticum dicoccoides | reverse complement strand
GTTGCCAACGAACGGTGAGAGCAACTGACCAATTTTATTGCTTCTCTAGTACATCGATCGCCGGATCCTTGATCACCACCACAAACCACTAGGCCTCTGCTCTTTGATTTTTGTGATGGAGATCGTAGCATTGATGGTTATATTCATGGTATGAGAAGTACTACTAATTAGCAACCATTCTCTTGATCTTGAAGATCATGCTTTTTTTTTGGAAATCCTGAAGATCATGCATCACTAACAACTCCCAACATGCAAGCTTAGGCTGGTCATAGTGGGGAGTAACTTAGACTAGTAACATGCATATGTTACTAGTCTATGTTACTACCTCTACAGTGCATAGTATCATAGATTAGTATCATATGTGGTCTTATTTATTGTCATGCATGACACATAGTACCATCATATTTATTATGTTACGGTATCTACCTATGTTACTATAACCATCTCTCTCTTCTTTAATTGTCTGCCACATAAGCATATTTGCGAGTCCCAAATGCATGATACTACTTATGTTACCCCCACTATGGCCAGCCTTATACTGGTACCCCATATGATGAGCCCAGTCGTCTCCGTACAACTAATTATGTCACACCTTTGGTGAAGTAATGCGCCCTCAGTCAATGATACAGACTGTTTTATTTCGAATTTGATGGACTAAGTGCATGCATGAATGCTGGTGTTACACTTGTTGCGCTGTTTTATGATCAATGCATATATACATGATCATGAATTGTTGATTTTGATTGTGTATTGTTAGTTTTTTTAGAAAAGTTCATTTCAATAAATCACCACCGAGCGAAAGTACCATTCTACACCCAGGAGCAAATGCTCCTGGTGTGAATAGTAAAATCAAAAAAATAGAAAAAAAATCAAAAAATTCTGAATTTTTTTGTGAGATACTTTCACGAGTGTTTCTTGTGCATGAAAATTTTCATCACGAAATCACATTCGTGGAAGTCGTGCCGAAAAAAACAAAATCAGAGCTCCAAAATGCTTTTGTAAGTAACATTTTCAGAGCATCGTTTTTTTTTTACCACACCTTCCACCAATGTGATTTCGCGATGAAATTTTACGTGCACAACAAACATTTGTATAAGTATGCCACAAAAAAATTCAGATTTTTTTGACATTTTTTTTAATTTTTTTTAATTTTACTGTTCACACAAGGAGCATTTGCTCCTGGGTGTAGAAACTCCACGTCCACCACCGAGCCTCAAGCTGGCTTGGAAGCTTCACGAGCTTGGCCGGAGGCTTAGGCTCGGCTTGTTGGATCTTCAAGTCGGGCTGAGCCCAAGACAAACCCAACCGAGCCTCGAGCCCTGGGCTTAATGTCAATCCCTATCCGAGGGGAAGTTCACTAAAAAAAGAAAAATCCGAGGGGAAGATGGAGATGAAAAAGTGAGCCAGTCACGCTTGTCATTTCACTTATCAATCCTTGATCTGTCCCTAAAACACGTGTGAATAATGTACCTTGTGTTTTTTTGCGAGTGGAATATTTTTGCGAGTGGAGTACCTTGTTAATGCTGATAAATAGAGAACTGAGCGTTAACTCAGTGGTATGGACACTGTTTTGCGTTCCAGGTCAGCCGGGTTCTTTTACTTCCATCGGCTTGGTCACATGGACCAAACATATCTGTTCTTTTACTTCCATCGGCTTGCAGGATTTTTGCGCACGATACATCCAAAAAAAAATTAAGTATATACATCCAAATCTTGTAGACACGCGATAGAGTCGAAGAGCAGAAAAGGGCCAAAGTATCCTTCTAATCTCGAGCTCAAATACTCCTGCGGTGAACAGTGGAATTGAAAAAAATAGAATAAACAAAAAATTCTGACTTTTTTATGGCAAACTTTAAGAAAAAATTTCAGTGCATGCAAATTTTCATCACGAAATCACATTATTGGAGGAAATCGTGGAAAAAAATGACAGCTCTAAAATACTCCATTTCTTAGTCAAAGTTGACAAAGTTTGACTTTGGTCAGATTTTATATGCAGACGAAAAAGAAATGGAGGGAGTACGTTTGAAAGTAACATTTTCAGAGCATCAAATATATTTTTTACCACACCTTGCACTGATGTGATTTCGTGATGAATTTTTGCATGCACTCCAAACATTCCTTAAGGTTTGTCACCAAAAAAATTCAAATTCTTTTGAATTTTTTCTAATTTATTTGCAAATTTACTGTTTATCTGGGAGCATTTGAGCTCAAGATTAGAAACTCCATGTCCAGCTCTGATTTTTAAGGCCTTATACAATGGAAGATGCTTAGGGAGGTGCTTAGACAAATAAACCGAGTTTTTCTGAAGCACCGGTGTCTATTTCTACAGAAAAGACGCTTAGTTAAACGTCTATCCTTTACAAATAAGCACCAGTGATTAAAAAAAGGCTGGTTTATTTCTCTAAAGGCATCTACGATGGGGGCGCCTAGCCCATGCGCCAGGGATTAAATCCTTGCCGTTTTCTCTAAATCCCATCCGATGCCAGGTTTTTGGCTGGCATCGATGCCAGATGCCACGCCCAATCCCTTTTCTTCAGTACGAGCGATTTTAACCAACACTAGAGATTATTTTTTACATAGGAAACTAATTCTGTTAGCGCTAAAACAAAGAGCCCTGCGTTGTAGGAACAGACTCTCACACGGACGCCAGTTCCATAATTAATATTTTTTTTATTTTTTAAGCGTCTACACAAGCACCCCTGCAATGGAGATGCCCTAAGCACCTTCCCTAAGGACCTTGCATTGTACAAGGCCTAAGAATGGAACATTTCTCACGGCACCAACGAAAAGACTTGCAGGCTTGTATATTTTCTTTCATCATGGGAGAAGCATCCTCAACTCCTCTCATCTACAAAAAGGAAAGAGCTCCATCCTAATGGGGACGGAGGCCCCTTGCACAGCAGGCAGATGCGCATCTCCCATGTGTGTGTATTACAACAATACAACATCGCCCTTTCCACTTTACAGGTTACCAGATCTCTCAGCGTATGTACACGCAACGATTCTCGCCTAGTTTCCTCCTATCCACATGCTGTAACGGAAGAACAAAAGAATTCTCTGACCCACCGGCCCTCTTTCATCCGCCGCATCTTCCCATGAGTCCGGCGACGTTCCGGGCGACTTCCCTTTTGGCCTCTAACGATACGGGCGAATCGCCGATGTACATGTCGAAGAAAGCCCCTGCACGTAGAAAATGACTTGCTTCAAAATTACAAGCAGCAAACATATACAGTATCACCAAGTTGCCTTAGCATAGGAAGAAGCACTTCTTCAGGTGCAACATATTACTTGTGAATGTTCAAAGTGGAGACACTGAGGGTGCAAATAATGGTAGATACCAAAATTTTGACTAGGGAAATATATACTTACTGCAAAGGTCTTTGCTCTCAACAGCACTGATCTGCCTGCCATCAACTGCAAACAAACATAAGATACACTCAATATTACATAGAGAACACCACGAAACAAATAAATCTGACTCAGCAGCCACGGCCTGAGGTACTTACTTTCTGTTATTAGCTGACCGTCGGACGTTTGGCAGAAGTCGATCTTTGTGCCCTGCAAATAGCATTAATTTAACGACTAAAGTCTGAAAGTTACCGACTACAAACTAGTGTGTTGAGCCTTACAGCAGGTATAGGGATATCTTTAGTGAAGTAAGAAGCAAAGGTCTTCAAGCAATGATAGTCAGTGTTGGGATTTATCTGTAAAATGCAAAATCTCACATAAGTCTATAGGACTAGTAAGAGAAGTGAAGTGGCATCTGAAACAGCAAGGACCTTTCGCAAACGCAGGCCAAGTGACTTCTCGAATACACTGCAACGAATAAAAGGAATGCCAGTTCAGTCTGGAGTACATGATAGATATGGGTAAGAGATTCATGCCAGCAAAATAAGATCATACTACTTACTCTCTCACTGCACCAATGCTAAGGCCTTTGTAGTTGACTACCAACCTAAGCCTGATATGAAGGTTTTCCCTGGAAAAATGACAACACATATGTTATTAGAACCAGAGGTTCATAGAATGCAGAAGAAGTATGAAGGTCCACTTTGGATTACAAGAATGAAAAACACAGGCTTTTAACAGAATGCAAGTCCAAAACAGAGAATTGAAAACACATGAAAATGGTAGGAACAAACATTCAGCTATACAACAAGAGAAAAGTGCATTGATCCTACGAGAATGAGTGGGAAAAAGAGGTCGGAAACTTGGAATGGACGTTGCAATTCCTATGAATTGGGGCACAGGAAACCAATAAATTGGAATCTGGAACCAACGCCTATGATCCAAAGTGCCTGTGCAGGAAAATTTTCTACAGATTGGAATCCTACCAAATGCTATGAAATCCGTAGAATAAAAAAGGGCCTAACTTTCTTATCATATTTCCATGATGAACACATAGTAGATAAACAACCACTAAATGTTCCCTATGAGGATTTAGTGATCTATGGACATGTGGGTGAAATGTGCACCATCTGCTGCCATGAAAGTGTACAAGCAGAAATCCTGACAACAAGATACCAACTGATAGCAACATGCAGTACAACCAGAAACCAACTACCACAATAACATATATCCAGCTTAAAGAAGAATCCTTAATTCCTTATGACCTTTGCTCGACAAGATAATTTTGTGACGCCATAATAGCGCATGCTAAGCTTATGCACTTCAGAGAATGTATGAGTGTGTCACTGGGTCAGTGACATATCAATGGAGAGCATACCTCAGAAGATCATTATAGAAATCTGGGTCATCCTTCAGATTGGTGGTCGGAACTGAAGCATACTTAGGACCCAGCTTCTCGCAAATAGTATTCGGTTGCATATCTATGAGGGCATGGTATCATCAGTAATCAATAGAGGAACGCCGGACAAACAAATTTTACTGGTAAATAGATACAAACAACCTAATCACTTTTCAAACAGTTTACTTACATAAACCAAAAGCGTACAGGTTCAAATTTTTGACCCTCATTATTTTCATGCCTTTGAAACCCACCCCAACGAGGACCTGCAATTTAGTTTTCAGTGAACTGTCACATGAAGTCATCAACAAACCAAGGGAGGACAAATGACTTAGAAAATTGAGAAGTGAAGCATTAGTTATCAATGAACTTTCAAATGAACCCATCCACGGAATAACTGAGTAAACCAAGTGTCTTGCTTAGTCGATTTAATACTTATCCTAGACTTATGTCCAATCTTAACTCTACATAGTTAAAGAAACAACTCTGCAGTATGACATAAGAAGATCCTAAAAATAAGGGGTGTATACCGTTGTAGCTGGACAGGAGTCATCTTCAAGGAATGCAGGGAACTTGATTCCAGTTTTTGGTTCAACTGCGTCTTCCTGAAAGATCGTAGTTGGCACAGCAACAGAAGAACAACTTAAGCGTTTTCCGTCCAAACAAGACTGATCTGCTGGCATGTTGATATAACCATCAACATTCCCAAACACCATCAACTCTGCAAGCATCTTCGGAGATCTTGAACATTCATACAAATATAAAATTAGAGAAGCATTTTCAAGAAATACAATAGAGAAGTCATGAACGCAAAGAAAAATATAAAAGGGAAAGTAGAGCACATGATGGGCAAATAATTGGTATTGAGGCCTACATGTTTTCAAATGGTGGTACGATAGCAGCAAAACCAGCCATAGTAAGAAGATTGCTGGCATGTTGCTGCTCAATGTCATTCCACATTCGTCCAACGGTTGCCTGTGCAAGTCTGGCTAACAACAGCTGTACAGCATGCCCTTCTTTTAGAGAAGCAAACTGCGATCCCACCAAATTTTGCACACCAGAAGTCACTCGCTTTATATGTGAAAACCCGTGGGGACTCTTGGGGTCATACGCTCTAGAAAACCAGAAGAAGAAAGCTCTGGCAAACTTCCTGAGGCAGATGAATGCTTCCTGAGCCTTCACATTTCCTGAAAAACAGATCTCCCTGCGATGTTGCAAAGAACTCCCCAACAATCTTCCGAGATGTGTTACCAAACTCAGCCCAAGATCGTGGGACATTGGAAACTCTGGCGGATACTGGTACATGTATCCCCCAGCATGACCAATATTGGCGAAAATTAATCGATTGTGCTTCATGCTAAAATGAATATATATGAAGCCTTTCAAGCGTGTGGATGTAGGACGAGGATTATATAGTGATCTGTCAATAAGAGCAAAAGTAAAATGAATCAGCTATGCAATAACAACACCAGCTGTTGGAAACAGACCTAAACAACGAGTAGAACTCTTCGTTGACTTGATGGTTTCTACCCTGTAGGCTGGTTCATAATAATCACAACGACATTGCAAAACATTATAAATCACACTTCTACATGTCGCTTTGGGGTACCTTTAAGTCAGCTTTATGCCAAATAAATAAGAAAGCTATCATCTAAAATCAGCACTCGCAGGTTGCAACATCAACATTTATTCATAAAACTATCAGACCAACACCAAATGCCCATATATATAAGATGATGAACAGGACAGTGCGGACGCAATCAGATTCCCACCTGGAGCGGGCAAGTAGCGCAGCAAAGGCACAAATC
>NC_041393.1:84401387-84419762 GCF_002162155.2 Triticum dicoccoides | reverse complement strand
CAACCACCCCAACCGTGTGGGACGATTCAGACGTCATGCATACTGGAATTTGCTGAGCAGCAAACTCTGCCTAAAAAGGATTCACCACCCCTCCCCTCCACGCAAAATCAACAAAATCGTCACTGGCCAACTCACATTCACGAAAAAAAACTCTCATACACCAACGAAGGAAAGCTGAATAAAATCACCATACCTATCCAACGGATCAGGGAGAACTCCGGGGCGAGAGCGGCGACCGAGGCCGGCCTAGGATCCGCGCGCGATCCCTGCTGATCTGGGGGCGCGGGATCAAAGACCAACCGACCCGGAGCCCCCGCGCCTGCCACGAGACCCGGAGGGGATGGAGGGGCGGCGGATCCCCTGCTCGATCAGCCTCCCAAAACCCGACCCCCCGCGCCTCGCCTCGCCTCCGCCCTCGCACTCGCCTCCCGTGAGAGAGAGGGAGAGGGAGAGGGGCGTAGAACGCGTGCTCCGGCTCGGCGTCGTTTGCTCCGTTCTCTCTCTCCTCCCACCCCAGCCGAGGCCGAAAAAGGGTTCAATAAGTTTCGGGTTCCCTCCTTTCCGCACTCACCGGGGAGCCCCTCTAAGAATTATATTAACATATTAGTCCTTGTCACGTGCACTGGATACGTGACTGGCCTTTGTTAAGGATAATAGGAGGTTGTAAAGGGGGGTTGGATGTAAAATGTCTCGTCCTTTTCCTGGAAGGTGCGGGTCGTGGCACGAGGAACCGAGGGATATTCGGCGGGGCGATCGGACGGCCACGAGGAAGGGGTCGGCTGGCGCTGGGAGGTAGCGGCCGTCGATGTGACGCGACCGCGGGAGTTGGTCCACGTCGACCGCGGAGACGGACGCGGACGGCGGCTGGAAGGGCCTGGAGCACGTTTAAAATGGACGCCTTCTTCCTCTTCCCCGTGGAAAGGTCCAAATTTCATGGACGTGTTTTTTCTCTCTTTGGTCACGCTGGGTCGCCACGTCTTGTTTTAACTCAAAATCAAATCAAATCAAATCTATCAAAATGTTAACTAAAATCAAATTTTACAGAAATGTCAACCAAATCAATATTCTCTTATCTTCCCATATCCATGCCCAAATCAAATATTTACAAAATTCAACTGAATAAAAAATGTCAGTCTTTACATACCCATACTCAAATATAATCAAATCTGATCAAAATCTAAAAATGTGATGGGCATACGATTTATGTCGGACCCGATTGGTGTTGAAACAATCAAATATATAGCCTCAGTTGCAACACGCGGACAATTAAACATGCTAGTTTGTTCCTGGCTATGTATATGTATTTGTTGCGTAGGCAGTAGTTCTCTTCGCAACAAAGTTGTCAGAATCTGTCCCCGTTGTTGTGGCATTGTCTCCGATATCACGGCGGGGTAGGGAGGTTTTGTCATCCAGGAGTATGCGCAGAGGGTTGTCTGCGCAAGTGACAGCTGGAAGATGGTGCATCCCGTGCTGGGTTTGTGGTTGGTGGCTGACAGTTCTGGTTTCCTCCTTCGACATCGTTGTTGTGCGGGGGTGTCAGATCTAGAGTCCGATGGCATGTCCGAGGACATGTTGCCTCGGTCTGATTCTTTCAACGGTAATGGTTTTGCTTCTGGCAAACTACTTTCGAGGTCCGGAAAGCTACTGATCAGCGATGGAGCCGCGTCGAGCTCGGGTGAAGAGGTGATCTGTTTTATTTTCCTTTGGTGGCCGCTTCGATGGTGCCGGAGGAGAGGAACAGGCGCTGGTATTTTGCATAGGATTATCCTATCTTTTCAGTCTTGTAATGTCAGTGCTTACGTGCCTTATAACCGGATCTTTATTTTATAAATAAGAAACGTATTACCATGCAAAAAAAAAATCATGATTCTGTTGTACAATTATACGACTTTACGATCCAAATTAACCCCTCAGATTCTACGATTTTAGTTCGTAAAATCTACGTTTCTAAGATCTTACGATAGTTAAGATTCTACTATTTGCTATGCTGCCATCGGAGGTTCGATCCGATACAAATTTGTGATTCTAACAACCTTAATCGTGGTGTGTGTGTGTGTGCGCGCGTGCGTGTGTGTGTTCACTCCGTGTTGTGTGTGTGTGTGTGTTCACTCTGTGTTGTGTGTGTGTGTGTGTGTGTGTGTGTGTGTGTGTGTGTTCACTCCGTGTTGGCAGCAGACTGGTCGATGTTGTCTTATGTGTTGTTTTATTTCATGAGAGTTTAACAAAAGGAGTCAAAACTACACAAAACGTTCTGTTAGAGATAGAATAGGCAAGTCAACACGACGAAGAACGAAAACATGTAGGAGACACGAGATTTAACATGCAAAACTCCTCCAACACGAAGGGGAAAAAACCACGGGCATCAGCCAGCAAATCTTCACTATATCGAGGGAGGTTACAAACATCAGGGATTTACAACTCATCAACTTATTCGTGTGACGGCTTACAAAGGATATATATAGCACACATGACCTAGGTGAATATTGATCTGTACTATCTTGGGCCGAAGCAGAGCATAGCGAGTCAGAAGTTAGCCTTTCTCTTTAACTATACTTGAATTTGGATCACAACACAACACGTTCCGCGAGAATAGGCACGAGCGACCTAATCCTAGCCGCCATCTCGTGATCCGATCCATCTCCTCGTCGTCAGGGTTAGTCGTCGAGCAAAGCCCGCGCGACTTAAAGGATCGAGATAGACCTATAGGAGGTGAATATGTACAATTACTGATTATCAATTTTAGGCATGTGCACAATATAAATGTAGGCCTAACGGTTGCAAAGGTGAGTTAAGTTGTAAAATAGATGATAGCAACAGTAGTGACCAAAGTAACCACAAGTAAGGAGCAAGGGTTAGACATAACCGAAACTCTGGAGGCAATGATGTATCCTGATGTCCACTTCTTTTGAGGGAAGCTAGTCAACGTTGGTGGAGGGGTGGATGCTACCACAAAGGCTCACCCTATTCCCCTTTAGATATCACAGCAAATGTGATTCTCCATCACCAGTGGTAGACTTCGAGGGGGGCTCCAAAGCTTCACAAAATTTTCGAGGTAAATCACACTTTTATTCCTCATCGGAGCATTCCTACCATGTAGGAGTCTCTAACCTCCAAGAGTAACAAGACCAACGGAAAAAAGCTCAAGACTTTCTCAAAATCACAAAACACTTTGGTCAACGAAGGAAGAGAGAATGATCCACTTGGTGAAATTTATCTCAAGAACTCTCAAGAATATCTCTGGGTTCTACGATTTAGTACAGGGAGATTGCGAGGGGTCACTTGTCATTCTTGGGGTGTTTTGAGTGAAGTGGTCAACCCTTCCACGGAGTGGAAGAGAGGTATTTATAGTGACCCAAGAAAACAACATTGTGCATATAATTTTTTTCGATCAGACGATCGAGATGCAACCCTTTGTGATACTTGAACAACCATTTCATACTTGAAGGGTGTCACAGATTGTCTGATCGTCTAGGACAGAACCATGACAATCCGGCAGATACCCGAACAACCAAGGTGGAAACCAAAGCAAGCAATCAGCGAAGAAAACTTACACATGTTTTGAGGCGGTTTATCCGGACGTGTCTGGGCTAGACTGGATGAAATATGTTCTTTCTTTAGTTGTTCGGAACGCCCCCAGATGTCCGGGAAAGACCCTGGATGGTCCGTCTTGGGGGCACACCTTCTGTTGTCTTGCGGCCGGATAACCGGACGTCCTGGTAGCAATCCAGATAGTCTGACATATGACATGGGTTCTAACAGTTTTGCCTTTTAGGCAGTGTATTTAGGTAGGTATCTTTGGTATTGATTGAATTTTCTGTTGGGAAACGTTGTATGGAAAAGAAAATTCTACGCACATGCAAGATCTATCCATGGAGATGCATAGTAACAATAGGGGAGAGTGTGTCTACGTACCCTCGTAGACCGTAAGCGAAAGCGTTTAGTAACGCGGTTGATGTAGTCGAACTTCTTCGCGATCGAACCGATCGAGTACCGAACGTATGACACATCCGCGTTCAGCACACGTTCAGCTCGGTGACGTCCTCTGTCTTCTTGATCCAGCAAGACGGCGATGTAGTGGATGAGTTTTGGCAGCACGACAGCATGGTGACGGTGATGGTGAAGTTATCTCTGCAGGGCTTCGTCTAAGCACTACGAAAATATGACCGGGGGTGTAAACGGTGGAGGGGGGGCACCGCACACGGCTAAGACAATGTTGTGTTGTGCTAGGCGCCCCTCCCACATATATATAGGTGGGAGGGAGAGGGGAGAGGCCAAGGGGCGCCCCAAGTAGTTCTGAATCCTACTTAGGCTCCTGCCCTTGGCCACGCCCCCCTGCCATATTTGCCGGAGGAGGAAAGGAAAAGGGGAAGAGGGGAGGAAGGGGGAGGCCGAATCCCCCCCTTTCCTTTCCCCCACTTGGGTGGCTGCCATGGGGGGTGCACCAGCCCCTTGTGGGCTGGTGTGCTCCCCTCAAATGGCCCAATATCCCACTAACCTCCCGGGGGTGTTCGGCACCCCTCCGGTACTCTGACGACTACCAGGTACACTCCGAAACACTTCCGGTGTCTGAATACCATCGTCCTATATATCAATCTTTACCTATTGACCATTCTGAGACTCCTCATTATGTCTGTGATTTCATCCAGGACTCCAAACAACATTCGGTCACCCAATCATATAACTCATATAACACTATATCGTCAACGAACGTTAAGCGTGCAAACCCTACTGGTTCAAGAACTATGTAGACATGACCGAGACACCTCTCCGGTCAATAACCAATAGCGTAACCTGGATGCCTATATTGGTTCCTACATATTCTACGAAGATCTTTATCGGTCGAACCATTATGACAACATACTAATTCCCTTTGTCTATCAGTATGTTACTTGCCCGAGATTCGACCGTCGGTATCTTCATACCTAGTTCAATCTCGCTGCCGACAAGTCTCTTTACTCGTTCTGTAATACATCATCTTGCAACTAACTCATTAGTCACTTTGCTTGCAAGGCTTATTATGATGTGTATTACCGAGAGGGCCCAGAGATACCTCTCCGATACTCGGAGTGACAAATCCTAATCTCGATCTATGCCAACTCAACAAATACCTTCGGAGATACCTGTAGAGCATCTTTATGATCACCCAGTTATGTTGTGACGTTTGATAACACACAAGGTATTCCTCCGGTATCCGGGAGTTGCATAATCTCATAGTCGAAGGAATATGTATTTGACATTAAGAAAGCAATAGCAATAATCTGAACGATCAATATGCTAAGCTAATGGGTGGGTCTTGTCCATCACATCATTCTCCTAATGATGTGATCCCGTTATCAAATGACAACACATGTCTATGGTTAGGAAACCATAATCATCTTTGATTAACAAGCTAGTCTAGTAGAGGCTCATTAGGGACACGGTATTTGTTTATGTATTCACACATGTATTTAAGTTTCCAATCAATACAATTCTAGCATGAATAATAAACCTTTATCATGAATAAGGAAATATAAAATAACAACTTTATTATTGCCTCTAAGGCATATTTCCTTCTTTTTTTTGTAGTGATGTGAGTGAAATAGCGGTAGGAAGATATTGGCTTGAGCAAATCTATCATGAACACATTTGATCCCCTCTTATAGTGTGGGATCCCTATAACTCAAAAGTAATTGAAACAACTATGATTCTTATCTTATCCTCACCTTGCTCGAGTCATATTCATTTGGTGGGTCCACGATCCACACACATAGTTGCCAAAGGACTAAGACCTTGTGTATTTACTTAGCAAATATAGTTAGTCCCCTATATGTATAATGTCATCAAAATCAAAATATGATTAATGGCGTGATTGCGCTTTCAACGGCGTTGGTGGTGGTTGGGAGGCCGCTGCTCACCAAGAGCCTGGTATGGAAGAGGTGGTGGGCTGGTGCGGGAAGAAGACGGTGATGCGTGGTTGGGCTGCTGCCGTCGGCAGGCGATGCTTGACGGGGGTGTTGATGATCCAGCCCGATAATCTTCAACAACGGCACGACCTGGCTAGGTCACCAGAGAAGAGGGAGTCGGTTCATGGTCCTGGACGGCAGCGAGATCGACATCAAGCCCAATCTTATCGTACAATGACGTGAGTGACTTTTTTAGGATCTCTTGGATTCTTCAAGTTTGGCTTGTGCGCGGTGAGGCGGTGATGTTGTCCCCGTCTAGGAATAATGTTCTCACCGCTTTTCTGTTTTCCACATGCCGTTGGTGTTTTTCCTCTAGTGTCAGCTTCAATTTGGTTTTAGTGTTGTTTCTTGGCTCTTTGCTCGTGTCACTCATGTTGGATTTGTTTGGGTCGAAGTAAACTCGAAAAATCCCCACAAAAAAGAAGTAAAGTGGGGAAAAAAGATAAACTCGAATGGGACATTCTGGGCTGTTATGTTTCTTTTCTTTCCAACTAGTAAGTATGCACGTGCAACGCACGTTTTAACAAATATAAACCAGGATAAAAATCCACTTCAAGGTAAATAAATCTAGAATAAGGTTTCAGCAAAAATATTTTACAAAAATACGTGGTTCCCAAATATGTTCAGTAAGAACATCTCCAACAGGTGCCCAAAAATTGCTCCGCGCGTTAAAATTCATTTTTTTGCGCGCCAGACAGCTCCAGCAGAAGCTGTAAAATAATGCGCGCGCAAAAAAAGGTTGGGCGTGCGATGAAAAAGCTATCGCATGCCCGCGCTTCACAATTTATACTGCGTGTTTTTTTGGCGCGCGTTTTTGGGCATCTGGTAAATCAATGTTGGTTCCAGCATGTTAAAGGTGCTACAGTGACACGCTAAAACTATTTTAGGGTGCAAAAATTTTGTGCGCCTGTTGGAGATGCTCTTATAACCATCCTATAGAAGCAATCGAATATACCTTGACTCACTTTATCGAAGAGGTTGTAGAAGTAACTCCAACTCATGTCTTGACAAATACACCATTTTCCTTAGAACTTGCAAAGAAATGGCAACCCATCATCTCTAACGATTCCATATTAAAAGGAAAAAAATACATCATGAAATGACATAGAGACAATATGCACAAAATTATGTTGAACAATGATATGGGTCAAACATATGGAGTTAGTTGTTTCCCGAAAACAACTTTCTTGAAAATAATTATCTCTACATTGTGCCTGCAAAAGGAAAGAGAAACTTTATGTGAACCCAAAAACTACAATGGACAAACACACAATTTTTCAACAAATAAAAAAGAACACTGAGCAGGAAGCTTCCAATCCTCGTACGAAGGACAACCTTCCTACAAATACACAATCCGGTGCAGGTTCATACAATTTTCATTCTGCGCAAGTGATGCAACATAGAAATTCAAGCCACTGCGACAAAATATGCAGGGAGAAATCTGTTTAAAGGCAATAATTGTTTATCAACAAGTTGGTACAAGTTGTTATCAAATACTTCAACACATTTCCAATTTCAATTATGAATATGCAATAAGATCCTTGCACCTTAATGATTTTTAACCAAACTATAAAATTAGTAGGCCAACCATAAATATTTTTGTTTTCGTACCTGAAGTACCTTTGAAATCTTGAGAAACAACAAGTACTATACAATCAAACTGGCTTCTTCTTGGGATAAGCCAATGTTCCAGCTCCAAGGTTTGATATGCCCGAAAGCTACAACATCTTTTAAATGGCACATGTTAAAACTGAGAAGTCCATTGTTTCCACTAAGCATTTTCATTGACATCTGCAAAGTTCAAGGAGCTTTAGCGACACATATTATTAATAGAAGTCTACATTTGATAGTACAAAACAATTTACTCCCGGCAATTAAATCTCATTGTACAACAATTGCTCACACATGAAATCTCAACCTGATGGCTCCATCCTTTTTGTTGCATCGGCATCTGTTGAAGCCCTTATTTTAATTCCTGGTCAGCATTGACTGATGCAATAATAAAGCAGCAGCTTCCCAACCAAAACCCTTAGTGATGTAGCTATCGTCTTCGACCACTTGGATCTCGAAGAATCCAATTAAGCTAGCTTAGCTACAAGCACAATCTGTGCCTCGTTCTCCAGCTGATATCTTTGCTCAACTTGGGCACCAGTTCTTGCAGGGCCTTTATCCTCTCGGCTATCCTCTCCCGGCAAAACTGCGACAAGGACCAGATGATTAATTAATTAGAATAAATCATCCAGCATTCAGTTTATAGAGGAAGAGAGGTCCATGGAGCTAAATAGAACTGCATATGAGTAGAGAAGAACAAGAACAGTATGGGCAACTAAAAGGACGAAAACACGGGAAACTAATCAGATTAGTGCTAAGAAGCTAACTGCTCCCCTTGGTTTTATATTCTATAAGGTTAATTGTCGGCCAAATTGACAGTAAAACTATATGAGCGTCGCTCGATAGATAGTTCACTCCCTCCGAGGTGCTGTGTGGGTTGGTGGTCTGGCCTGGCCGCGCGCGCACCCGCTGCCTTGGCGGCGCCGGCGCGCCACCTCCTCCTCGCCCGGCTTGTGGTGGTTGCGCCCTGCAGCCGGAGCACCTCCTCCTCCCCCGGCTTGTTGTGGTTGCACCCTGCAGCCGGAGCACCTCCTACTCCGCCAAAGGTCTGGTTCGGCATGGGCACCGTTTGCTGCTGCAAGAACATCTGCTGTTCTCAGGAAAAAGATCAGGGGGCTGCAACTGGATTAATTCGAGAGAAAAAGACCTGCACGCACGTCGCCGCCCGATCCGCCCTTGCCAAGGGTGAGTGGGAGCAGCAGGACGCCATCGCCGCCGCCGTCGACCCCGATGGATGGCGAGCAGCCCATGCCCTTGAGAAGCATGTCGTTGTGGTGGCCCTATCTCAGATCGGCGAGGTTCTGTAGCACCATCTCTACTTCGCCGCTGTGACGCCGCAGCCGGGATGCCGCTAATCTGGTGCTGACAAAGCCGCGACGCCAGCATCACCGACAGGTCGTACGGCCCCCTAAACAGCTGCTGCTTTATCCCATCAGGCTGGGCGCGGTCCTCAGGCTTCGTCCTAGCGGCATGGTCGTGTCAAGCCGAGGGCGGCAGGCTGCCGAGCATCTGGTGGAGGAAATCGTCGTGCACGCCGCCATTGCCATTGGCGTGGCATGGGGCGGCTGAGACAACCACCTCTGACCCAGGAACGTCAGTTGGGAGGAGGGTATGGAGGGGGCGAGGGCCGAGGGGTCGTGCGGGCGTGCGGTGTTGACAGCGGTTCTGTTTTTCGAACGGCAGGTGGGTTAGCGATCGATGGAGGCTTATTGCGTGGCTTGTTATCGTTAAACACCTAAGGATTCAGGGCCATTAGATCTTGATAATGGATGGGTCTGATTGTTTGGATCTGTCCCTCTCTTTTTTTATAGTGGTAGTAGATATACACTCCACCTTCCTTCTATTTAATCTGTTTTTTCTTTGGGCCACGCTACATATCGACCGGTGGATAAGTAGAAAATATTCGCCACGTAACGATTGTTGGATGGACGCAAGGATGGTCATCCGATCTACTCATCCACGTGTCTGGCCTTCCTTGCAACAAGAGCGATGTTGCGGACTTGTGGCCAACGTGGGCGCTAGAAGTGACGGACGCTGCGCTTGCATCCGCCGGCTGAAGGGTAATGCTTTCCTTTTCAATTTGGGACAATCTATTTAATCTGGCTCGATCGGGTGGAGAAACAAACCTAAAAGAACACAACATGGGCTCGAAGAGGCGCACCAGAAGCCCATCAACCGATCCGCCTCCACCGTCCCGGCGCCGCCGGCTTAACAGCGGGCCACTGGAGTGGAGGGACTGGCCAGCACTGCCCGGCGACGTCCTGTGGGTCATCCTGAGCCTGGTCCCGCAAGCCGACGCCCTCCTCGGCGCGGGGCTCGCGTGCGCCTCATGGTGGCGGGTGGCCGCCGGCGAGCCGCTGCTGTGGCGGCACATCGACCTCGCTGACGAGAAGACGTACTCACCAGCGGCCTGCCAGGCGATGGCGCGTGCCGCCGTGCAGCGCAGCGCCGGCCGCTGCGAGTCCTTCCGCGGCCGCGTCGACGGCGATGTACTGCCCTTCCTCGTCCACAGGTACGTACGCGCCGATCGATCGGTCTCGTCTCCTGAATCTGCAGCACGATCTGCCTGTGCTAACAATAACTTGCAGCGCGCCGTCGCTGCGGAGCCTCCACGTGACGCGGGCACGCGGCTGCACGACATGAGCAGCGAGAAGCTCATCTCCGTGGTGGCCGAGAAGCTCCCGCTGCTCGAGGAGCTCGTGCTGTCGCACGGCCAGATCAAGGAAGACTCGTTGGTCGCTCTCGCCCACCAATGCCCACGCCTCCGGCTGCTCGACACCGGCCGCTGTGAGACCCTGTGCCGCATTGACAAAGCATCACGAAACAGGCTGCAGAGCAGGATCAAGGATCTCCGTCTGCCGCACCTCCGTGGATGGCCTCTTTTCTGCTGAGAGCCGCGGCAGCAGGTGTATTCATACTCGGTGCAATCGCGTGGGCAACAAGATGTTCCATTTGAACAAAAGAGATGATGCGTGGGACACTGTATTAGGAACCTAAAAAAAATGACAAAATTTCTTTTCCTAAAAGAACAGAAGAGGAACATATTTATCTTTTGCTATTTTTGCACATGACACAAATTGCCATATTTTTTTTTGCTATAGCTAATGGTGACTCCCCTACGGCGTATTTTTTCGCTATAGCTAATGGTAGGCGCAGACGCTGCACGATTGATAGTCTGTTGATCAACAACATTATAGGGCTACGTACCAGGAACTTATTATGTCTCATGTGATGGATTTTTTTTCTCCTCCCTCCTTTCGGCTAAACCCGAATCGGGCTTCTTGATCGCTTCCTCCCTTTGGGATGATTCTGGGAGAATTACTAGCGAGGAGAACGAGGCCCTGCTCCCTCCTTTATCCGAGGATGAGATCCTAGAGGTCACCCCGCTCGGCCAACACCAACTCGGCCTTGGGTCCCGATGGCTTTTCTATTCCCTTCTTCAGGAAATTCTGGCCGTAGTTACGTCCTTGTGTGTAATGTTATCCAAGGCTTCTGTTTGGGGACGGTTGATATTTCGCGGTTGAACTATGATGTCATTACTCTCATTCCTAAGGTTAAAGGAGCCGACCTTACTTCACAATTTAGACTTATCGCCCTTATCAATAATTTTGCGAACTTCCCTTCCAAAGGTTTCGCTAACCGCCTCTCCCCCATCGCTCATCGGTCCCTTAACCCTTTCCAATCGGCCTTTGTCAAAGGAAGATTCATCTTAGACGGCATCTTGTGTCTGCACGAAATCGTTCATGATCTTAGGGTGCGCGGCACCAAGGCCGTGACCCTTAAGCTAGATTTTGAGAAAGCCTACGATTCGGTGAGCTGGTCTTTTCTGCGTCTGGTCTTGTTGGCCAAGGGTTTTGATGGGGCTTATGTCCATAGGATTATGCAGCTGGTGACGGGAGGTTACACTGTGGTCTCGGTTAATGCTAGGGTTAGCAACTTCTTTCCTAATGGTAGGGGCCTGAGACAAGGGGATCCGACATCCTCGCTTCTATTCAATTTCGTCACAGATGCTTTATCTCGCATCTTATCTAGGGCGGCCACGCCTGGCCACATTTCCCCTGCTATTTCTCATCTTATTCCCGAGGGCGTCACACACCTTCAATATGCAGAGGATACGATCATCATGGTTGACTAAATGATGACTGTCTTACTCACCTTAAGTTCCTGTTGTTATGCTTTGAAGCCTTATCGAGGCTCAAGATCAATTTCTCTAAGAGCGAAGTGATTGTTACTGGAGTATCTGAGGATGAGGCCTTGCGGGTATCTCAGCTGCTTAACTGCTCTTTGGGCTCTTTCCCCTTCAAATACTTGGGACTTCCGATCTCCCAGGATAAATTATTTGCCAAAGACTTCGCCCTGGCGGTGACTAAAGTGGGTATTCATGCCATGCCGTGGAGGGGCAGATATAACCCTTAGGCGGGCAAGGTTTCTAGCTGCTGCTGCTGTTGCTGTTGTTTTTCTATATATATAAGAAAATCACTCGGACTAATGACTTCAGAGACGGTACAATGTTGATATTCAAAGGCTTCCAATGGATCAAGGGGAAAGGATTCCTATTTCAGAGTACAATGTTGATGATCAAGATGAAGTTCAGAGACGGTACATTGCAAAGAATGCAGTCCAACCATATGCACACAACTTTGAAGTCAAGAAAATGTATGGTAAAAATCGATACTTCAACTTTGTTTGGTTTGAGAACTATAAATGGCTAGAATATAGTGTCAAATATGAGGCTACATTTTTCTTTGTGTGTTATTTGTTCAAAGGCAAATCGAATGGGGGGCCTAAGGGCCAGTGATGCCTTTGTTAAAGGTGGTTGGAAAAATTGGAATAGGCCTGATGCATTAGACAAACATGAGCAGTGGCGGAGCTAGCATTTGACAACACGGTGGTATTAACAACATTCACCAGGGGCGTGTTTGGTTGCCTGTGTGAGGCCCAACCAGGCCCGCGCGAGAAGCGAACGGGCTGTTTGGTTGTCTGATTTTACTATTGGGCCTGCCTAGCATGAAACTTAAAGCACCTCTGGGCCTGGCTCGCTGGGAACCCAGGAATCGGCAGTTTCTCTCGAGCCAGGCTGAGGCGAGCGCACAAGGTGGGCCACTTGCACGAGGGGAGATGGGAGGGATACAAGCTGGTATGCAGCCTGTGCGTGCTTATCTTCTCCTGTAACCTTCTCTCTAATTTTGTTCTTCCTAGCCCCTTCGATCTACACAATGGTGCTTCGATTCGAGGTAAGCTCTACACGAAAAAGATGCACCTCGATGCTACGGTTCCATTCAGGCGATCGGTTCGTAGTTTCGTCGGCTGTAAGTTCTTAATTTCGTCTTCCCGTTTGAAGATGTTCTTGACGAATTTTGTCAGATTCATCGCGCACGATCGATCGTTTGAGTTTTTGTTTGACCAGCAGCCTAATCTCGAAGTTCCTCACAACATTCGTGTTGTAAGTTTTTGGTTTCGACGATCGTAGCTTCATCTCTTTTTGGACAGCAGTCTACTGCACTGACAATCCTAACGTGCTTGTGCTGCTACTGCGGCTGGTGGTGCTGCAGCGGCGCGGCCGCGATGAGGAGCGCCGCGCAGCAGGCGGCGACGGTGAGCAGAGCCGCCGCTGGCACGGACGGCCTGGTCCCCGCCCCCATTTGTCTCTCTCGCCGGCGCTGTGCTCTGGTCCGGGATGGCAGGCGGCCAGCGACCCCCTCCCTCGACCTCCATTCTTAATCGCCTCAGTCATCAGCGTGAATCAAGACGGCCGCGGCCCAGGGCGCAGCTGCGGGAGCAACCTGGAGGGAGCAGTGACCAATTGAGAGAGGTCGGCCCTAGTTTGCTTGCTCAGCTTGCAGCCAAGTCGGTGCTGCTTGCTATTGCTAGTCGACGGTGTCGCTCACCGTGCCGCCGACGGGGTCGCTCATCGACGACTCCATGCTCGTCATGTCAGATACGGCGCCACAGCCACTATCCACCGCAGTCGCCATGCTCCGGTGCACACTGCATTTCTTCTCCTCCTCCCTCTGCTAGCTCTTAACCCTGTGTGCTAAGTGCAAGTGCTAGTTCTTAATCACACCCCATGCGGGCAACCAAACACCGTGTTCATGTGCCACTTGAGCTAATGCAGGCAACCAAACAAATTGCACTTGGGTATTACCTAATGCAGTGACCCTCAATGCAGGCAACCAAACAACTTGCAGATGACGCATTTGGGGCTGTTTTGGCTCACCCAGGCTAGGTTGAGAAGTGTATGCAACGCGACTACTGTTTGAAACTTGAACCAGACACGCCCCAGAAAGCTCAAGAGAAGTACAATTTATTGGTGGCACCCCAACCATCAATTGATAATATTCTTGTGAGGGTATCTAAAGAGGATTTACGTATGTACAAGGCTAGGCTAACGTATTCACTTAGATGCTTGAGGTTTCTTTTGAACCAAGGATTGAGATTTGAATTGAGCTATTCATGTTATTATTTTGCCATATGTTGTTTGACACTTTGATTAGGCCGGAAAAAAAATTAGTGTGCATCCCCTTCATTATATTGCTGGGTCCGCCACTGCTTGGGGGGTTGGGCATTATTAACACTATGGTCATGAACAAGTGCCTTATCATCAAATGGTGGTGGAAAGTTATGTCGAATGCGGAGAGCGCCTGTGGTATAATATCCTCAAGGCTAAATACTTTCCTAACTCAAGTCCCATGTTTGCCCTCATCCTCGGGTGGATCTCAATTCTGGAAAGATCTTGTCAAAGTTCGCCCGTTGTTTAAATCCCATGTCAAGTTTGTGGTTCGTAATCGCATATCCATCCAGTTTTGGCTCAATTGGTGGTGTGGTGACTCTCCTCTAGCGGTGTCCTTTCCGGTTCTTTTTTCCCATTGCCCGAATCTGGAGATCTCCATCTCTGAGCTCTCTGATAATAATTGGGACTTGGCCCTCCGACGTTCTCTGTCTCCTGAAGAGTTTACTGACTGGCAGCATCTTGTTGTTTGCATTCCCATTCTCTCGGAGGGGGAGGACTCGGTGGTCTGGCCCTATTCCGCCTCCGGGCACTTTTCTGTTAATTCGTTGTATGCTAAGCTCATTTTTGGCACTCCTACTACTAAGTTTAAGCTAATCTAGCGTGCTCAGATCCCTCCCAAGGTTAAGGTATTTCTATGGCAAGCTTATAGAAGGCGGCTGCCTGCGGCTGATCAAATCCGTAAACGTAACGAACTGGGTTCCGGTTGTTGTGCGCTGTGTGGCGAGTTGGAGGACATGAACCATATCTTTTTTAAATGCGTGCTGGCTAAGATGGCCTGGTGTTGTATCTGGTCCTGGCTTCGGGTACCATGGAACCCCTCCTCCTTCTCTGATCTTAGAAATCTTGCTCATGGCCTTGTTGGGGCCACCAAGCGAGTGTTCTGGGTCGGTCTTGCGGCTATTTCCTGGGCCCTTTGGACTACTAGAAATAAATTCACCCTCGAGCATATTTTTCCTGCTAAACCTGCTGATTGTTTATTTAAGTCTTGCCTGTTCTTGCAGCAGTGGAGATCATTGACTAAGGAGGCTGACCGCGACACTTTCGACCTGATATCTTCCAAGATTCGCGCTTCAGCTTTCTCTATATCACAGCATCAGACAGAAGGCTAGAGGAACTTGGCTGTCCCTTTTGTCGTACTCATTCTGCTTTATTCCTAGTTTTGCGGCCTGCGTGTTGTCTCTTGGCCTGGGAGCCATGTACCTCTATATTGTTCTATTCCTATCCCTCTGTTGTGACCGTTGGTTTGTCGTGCTGGGTGGTTTTGTGTTGTGAACACTGTCAGGTGGCTTTATTTATAAAGTCAGGTTGATGCCTTTCCTCTAAAACAAATTGCCATATTATAACATTGCATTTTTAATCCATATTCTATCTCTCTAGAAACATAAACACTGCCCAAAACCAGCCTCCGTTTCTGGAGTTAAATCCACAGAACCACCACATTCGTGTCATGATTAGTGGAAAACCACCACTTTACGATTTGTGACATTTCACATCGAACCAAAATTCTGACAGTGGCAAAAACTCTAAGTAAAAAAAGTATATCGTTTTGACGTGGTTGATCACGAGCCAGCGGGCAGTGGTGACGGTGTGGTGTAAACGGCCGCCATTTTTCTTCCATCGCACGGGACAAAGCTACTGGGTCGGGTGATAACCCACAAGTGTAGGGGATCGCAACAGCTTTCGAGGGTATAATATTCAACCCAAATTTATTGATTCAACACAAGGGGAGCCAAAGAATATTCTTGAGTATTAGCAGTTGAGTTGTCAATTCAACCACACCTGGATAACTTAGTATTTGCAGCAAAGTATTTAGTAGCAAAAGTGGTATGATAATAATGGTAACGGTAGCAAAAGTAAAGATAATTGTTTTGGGTTTTTGTAGTAGTTGTAACAGTAGCAACGGAAAAGTAAATAAGCGAAGAACAATATATGAAAAGCTCGTAGGCAATGGATCAGTGATGGATAATTATGCCGGATGTGATTCCTCATGCAATAGCTATAACATAGGGTGACACAGAACTAGCTCCAATTCATCAATATAATGTAGGCATGTATTCCGTAAATAGTCATACGTGCTTATGGAAAAGAACTTGCATGACATCTTTTGTCCTACCCTCCCGTGGCAGCGGGGTCCTAACGGTAAGTAAGGGATATTAAGGCCTCCTTTTAATAGAGAACCAGAACAAAGCATTAGCACATAGTGAATACATGAACTCCTCAAACTACGATCATCACCAAGAAGTATCCCGATTATTATCACTTCAGGGTTGTCGGATCATAACACATAATATGTGACTATAGACTTGCAAGATAGGATCAAGAACACACATATATTCATGAAAACATAATAGGTTCAGATCTGAAATCATGGCACTCGGGCCCTAGTGACAAGCATTAAGCATAGCAAAGTCATAGCAACATCAATCTCAGAACATAGTGGATACTAGGGATCAAACCCTAACAAAACTAACTTCATTACATGATAAATCTCATCCAACCCATCACCGTCCAGCAAGCCTACAATGGGATTACTCACGCACGGCGGTGAGCAACATGAAATTGGTGATGGAGGATGGTTGATGATGACGACGGCGACGAATCCCCCTCTCCGGAGCCCCGAACAGACTCCAGATCAGCCCTCCCGAGAGAGATTAGGGCTTGGCGGTGGCTCCGTGTCGTAAAACGTGATGAAACTTTCTCCCTAATTTTTTTCTCCCCGAACGTGAATATATGGAGTTGGAGTCGAGGTTGGTGGAGGTCTAGGGGGCCCACGAGATAGAGGACGCGCCCTATAGGGGGGCGCCCCCCTGTCTCGTGGACATGCCCTGGGCCCCCTGGTGTATTTCTTTCGCCCAGAAATTCTTATTAATTCCAAAAAGTGCCTCCGTGGATTTTCAGGACATTCCGAGAACTTTTCTTTTCTACACATAAAACAACATCATGATAGTTCTGCTGAAAACAGCGTCAGTCCGGGTTAGTTTCATTCAAATCATGCAAGTTAGAGTCCAAAACAAGGGCAAAAGTGTTTGGAAAAGTAGATACGTTGGAGACGTATCATCGGGCCGGCGTGTTCACTCGTTTTTCGTGTGCCGAGCTTGTTCGTCAAATGGGTCGGCGCGTTCACTCTGCTCATTCCAAAACCCAACCAAGTGCCCATTCCATGGATAGATAGCCGCCCGTTCGGAATGTAAAGATAAGTGGACTACGAGCGAGCAACTCCACCTGGACTACAAGCTCAATAAGGTGGTGCCGCCCGTTCCATCAATAGACAGTTGCCCGATCGTCAACTGAGCTTGCAGTTCGTCAACTTTGGTTCCCTAGGTCTCAATGCAAAGAACAGGTCTAGACTTTCTTCAGTCAACTTACTATGGAACCATAGGTGTGCTCTAGGTGTCAATGCAAAGATGAAATGTTATTCTATTTGTAGGGTTTCATAGTTTGATGAGTTTGAATAAAGTCTGAATATTGCAAGTTGTCTCCTATAGTTAGGTACACTTACTGTCTGTAATCAACACGACTTTGAAACCAACTTGAACATTAAATTTAGCACACCTACTAACACCTCGCATCAGTCAAATCACATACAACTATGTACACTAACTTGCTCCTTTTATAGTAAACTTGTGCACTGCATCACTCAACCCAAATTAAACTCATGTACGCACTACACAACACCCTGCAAGTTTCAGTAGTGGCATTTAGTGTGAGTTACATTCAGTGCACAAGGATAGTTTCAAATGCAAACTGCATCTATCAATCAGTAAAGTAACAAACCCTAGAATAATTAACCATTTGAGGGCACCCGGTTAGATAGACTGAAACTCTATTTCAAAACCCTAAAATTCAGTCAAATAGAACATGAACATTCAATTAATTCAGAGTCTGAAATTCAGTACTCCAGTTAATTTAGTCAAATAGCAACAACAAGATCCAGTTAAATCGAGTTTCAGGAACATTTTCTACCCCGAATTAGCAAACCCTAGTTTCCAAATCTGGAACCCACTAATTCCAGCAACGAAATTTGCTAATAGAGAGAGGCAGGCAACTCACCTAGGGGCTCAACCACCACCGTGAGGGTGAGGGCGACATCCGCCGCCGTCGGTAGTGGCGACGATGAAAGGAATATGTTGCGGCTGCAATAACTTTCTTCCTCACCACAGGTGCCCCTGCCACGCCGACCAGCAATGCTTCATGTTCTGTCCACCACGCCTTGTCCCCCCCCCACACACACATCCTCGCCGATGGATCCGAAGCTGTCTTCGACAGAGTCCACCGCCGCCATGCCCGCGCACGCGCGCGAGAGAGAGAAAG
>NC_041393.1:84344765-84400990 GCF_002162155.2 Triticum dicoccoides | reverse complement strand
GGGAGCGCTCGGGTTCGTTCAGCCCAGTCACTTTAGATGGAGCAGTTAATGGTCGTTAATGGCACGTCGTCACCGCTGTCGGACCGCGAGGGATTAGCCACGTCAAAAAGTGCTCAAAAAATGGCTCGGTGTTTTTTGCCACTGTCAGATTTTTTGTTCAGTGCGAAATATCACAAATCATAAAGTGACAGTTTTCCATAAATCCTGTCACGAATGTGATGGTTCTGTGCATTTAACTCCTACGTTTCAATATAAAGCTAATTTAGAAAATTGTTTAATATAGGTTGTTTATTCATTGCTTAATGCAAACCAAGGACCATATGTAGGTTTAAAGGGCGAAACTGAACTTCTTTCGCACATCAAAACCTCATTTTCTTCTCAATAACAACACTTCTTCACTCATATCTTAGTGAACTAGTTATTGTGGAAACAGAAAAAAATAGTGTTTTGGTGTTTGTGTATAATATGCATATTTATAATTTCTATATTATTCTTCAGTTTTGCTAAACCACATTTAGATGTGCTCTAAGTATTGCACATCTAAATCCTATGTCATTGATTTACGCTAAGATTCGTGCAAGCATTTTCTTTTGTTTTTTCCTTTCCTTTATTCTTAGTACTAAACTATTAAAACACCACAGGTAAAAGCTTACATGGTACATACTCTGTTTCAATTTGAACTGTCAACACGTCTTATATTTAGGAACAGAGGTAGTAGATTTCGGTAGACCTCATCATAATGCTTCAAAAACCTTAATTTGTTAAACGCAAGTAAACCCACAATTTTAAACCTTATCTATAGGAATTTGTAAATCCGACGCAAGTTCAGGGAACTGACAAAATAGATCCTCAAATCGAGGCTAGTATGCTAGTATGCCAGTAGAAACATAAACACTGCCCAAAACCAGCCTCCGTTTCTGGAGTTAAATCCACAGAACCACCACATTCGTGTCACGATTAGTGGAAAACCACCACTTTACGATTTGTGACATTTCACATCGAACCAAAATTCTGACAGTGGCAAAAACACTAAGTAAAAAATTATATCGTTTTGACGTGGTTGATCACGAGCCAGCGGGCAGTGGTGACGGTGTGGTGTAAACGGCCGCCATTTTTCTTCCATCGCACGGGACAAAGCTACTGGGTCGGGTGATAACCCACAAGTGTAGGGGATCGCAACAGCTTTCGAGGGTATAATATTCAACCCAAATTTATTGATTCAACACAAGGGGAGCCAAAGAATATTCTTGAGTATTAGCAGTTGAGTTGTCAATTCAACCACACCTGGATAACTTAGTATTTGCAGCAAAGTATTTAGTAGCAAAAGTGGTATCATAATAATGGTAATGGTAGCAAAAGTAAAGATAATTGTTTTGGGTTTTTGTAGTAGTTGTAACAATAGCAACGGAAAAGTAAATAAGCGAAGAACAATATATGAAAAGCTCGTAGGCAATGGATCAGTGATGGATAATGATGCCGGATGCGATTCCTCATGCAATAGCTATAACATAGGGTGACACAGAACTAGCTCCAATTCATCAATGTAATGTAGGCATGTATTCCGTAAATAGTCATACGTGCTTATGGAAAAGAACTTGCATGACATCTTTTGTCCTACCCTCCCGTGGCAGCGGGGTCCTAACGGAAACTAAGGGATATTAAGGCCTCCTTTTAATAGAGAACCAGAACAAAGCATTAGCACATAGTGAATACATGAACTCCTCAAACTACGATCATCACCAAGAAGTATCCCGATTATTATCACTTCGGGGTTGTCGGATCATAACACATAATAGGTGACTATAGACTTGCAAGATAGGATCAAGAACACACATATATTCATGAAAACATAATAGGTTCAGATCTGAAATCATGGCACTCGGGCCCTAGTGACAAGCATTAAGCATAGCAAAGTCATAGCAACATCAATCTCAGAACATAGTGGATACTAGGGATCAAACCCTAATAAAACTAACTTCATTACATGGTAAATCTCATCCAACCCATCACCGTCCAGCAAGCCTACAATGGGATTACTCACGCACGGCGGTGAGCAACATGAAATTGGTGATGGAGGATGGTTGATGATGATGACGGCGTCGAATCCCCCTCTTCGGAGCCCCGAACGGACTCCAGATCAGCCCTCCCGAGAGAGATTAGGGCTTGGCGGTGGCTCCGTATCGTAAAACGCGATGAAACTTTCTCCCTAATTTTTTTCTCCCCGAACGTGAATATATGGAGTTGGAGTCGAGGTCGGTGGAGGTCTAGGGGGCCCACGAGATAGGGGGCGCGCCCTACAGGGGGGCGCCCCCCTGTCTCGTGGACAGGCCCTGGGCCCCCTGGTGTATTTCTTTCGCCCAGAAATTCTTATTAATTCCAAAAAGTGCCTCCGTGGATTTTCAGGACATTCCGAGAACTTTTCTTTTCTACACATAAAACAACATCATGATAGTTCTGCTGAAAACAGCGTCAGTCCGGGTTAGTTTCATTCAAATCATGCAAGTTAGAGTCCAAAACAAGGGCAAAAGTGTTTGGAAAAGTAGATACGTTGGAGACGTATCATCGGGCCGGCGTGTTCACTCGTTTTTCGTGTGCCGAGCTTGTTCGTCAAATGGGTCGGCGCGTTCACTCTGCTCATTCCAAAACCCAACCAAGTGCCCATTCCATGGATAGATAGCCGCCCGTTCGGAATGTAAAGATAAGTGGACTACGAGCGAGCAACTCCACCTGGACTACGAGCTCAATAAGGTGGTGCCGCCCGTTCCATCAATAGACAGTTGCCCGATCGTCAACTGAGCTTGCGGTTTGTCAACTTTGGTTCCCTAGGTCTCAATGCAAAGAACAGGTCTAGACTTTCTTCAGTCAACTTACTATGGAACCATAGGTGTGCTCTAGGTGTCAATGCAAAGATGAAATGTTATTCTATTTGTAGGGTTTCATAGTTTGATGAGTTTGAATAAAGTCTGAATATTGCAAGTTGTCTCCTATAGTTAGGTACACTTACTGTCTGTAATCAACACGACTTTGAAACCAACTTGAACATTAAATTTAGCACACCTACTAACACCTCGCATCAGTCAAATCACATACAACTATGTACACTAACTTGCTCCTTTTATAGTAAACTTGTGCACTGCATCACTCAACCCAAATTAAACTCATGTACGCACTACACAACACCCTGCAAGTTTCAGTAGTGGCATTTAGTGTGAGTTACATTCAGTGCACAAGGATAGTTTCAAATGCAAACTGCATCTATCAATCAGTAAAGTAACAAACCCTAGAATAATTAACCATTTGAGGGCACCCGGTTAGATAGACTGAAACTCTATTTCAAAACCCTAAAATTCAGTCAAATAGAACATGAACATTCAATTAATTCAGAGTCCGAAATTCAGTACTCCAGTTAATTTAGTCAAATAGCAACAACAAGATCCAGTTAAATCGAGTTTCAGGAACATTTTCAACCCCGAATTAGCAAACCCTAGTTTCCAAATCTGGAACCCACTAATTCCAGCAACGAAATTTGCTAATAGAGAGAGGCAGGCAACTCACCTAGGGGCTCAACCACCACCGTGAGGGTGAGGGCGACATCCGCCGCTGTCGGTAGTGGCGACGATGAAAGGAATATGTTGCGGCTGCAATAACTTTCTTCCTCACCACAGGTGCCCCTGCCACGCCGACCAGCAATGCTTCATGTTCTGTCCACCACGCCTTGTCCCCCCCCCACACACATCCTCGCCGATGGATCCGAAGCTGTCTTCGACAGAGTCCACCGCCGCCATGCCCGCGCACGCGCGAGAGAGAGAAAGAGAGAGAGAGAGAGAGAGAGAAAGGAGAGGGAAAGAGAGCGGGGGAGGGAGTGAGTGAGGGAGCGCTCGGGTTCGTTCAGCCCAGTCACTTTAGATGGAGCAGTTAATGGTCGTTAATGGCACGTCGTCACCGCTGTCGGACCACGAGGGATTAGCCATGTCAAAAAGTGCTCAAAAAATGGCTCGGTGTTTTTTGCCACTGTCAGATTTTTTGTTCAGTGCGAAATATCACAAATCATAAAGTGAAAGTTTTCCACAAATCCTGTCACGAATGTGATGGTTCTGTGCATTTAACTCCTACGTTTCAATATAAAGCTAATTTAGAAAATTGTTTAATACAGGTTGTTTATTCATTGCTTAATGCAAACCAAGGACCATATGTAGGTTTAAAGGGCGAAACTGAACTTCTTTCGCACATCAAAACCTCATTTTCTTCTCAATAACAACACTTCTTCACTCATATCTTAGTGAACTAGTTATTGTGGAAACAGAAAAAAATAGTGTTTTGGTTTTGTGTATAATATGCATATTTATAATTTCTATATTATTCTTCAGTTTTGCTAAACCACATCTAGATGTGCTCTAAGTATTGCACATCTAAATCCTATGTCATTGATTTACGCTAAGATTCGTGCAAGCATTTTCTTTTGTTTTTTCCTTTCCTTTATTCTTAGTACTAAACTATTAAAACACCACAGGTAAAAGCTTACATGGTACATACTCTGTTTCAATTTGAACTGTCAACACGTCTTATATTTAGGAACAGAGGTAGTAGATTTCGGTAGACCTCATCATAATGCTTCAAAAACCTTAATTTGTTAAACGCAAGTAAACCCACAATTTTAAACCTTATCTATAGGAATTTCTAAATCCGACGCAAGTTCAGGGAACTGACAAAATAGATCCTCAAATCGAGGCTAGTATGCCAGTGGGAAGCTTTTGTATAGGAATTTGCAAGAAGCTGAACACACAAATGCTTTGTTTACAATATGGCCGAGCTGTTTTTTTAGAGAAAAGGCTATTGCCCGACTTTATAAATAAAGCCATACAGAAGAGTACAAGACCAACAGAGTTCAACACCACACCAAAGTCTCACACCCATACCCAAACAGGGTACAGGACAAACAACAGTTTTAGAAGGCACGCAGGCCCGAATGAGATAAAGGGGCAAGCAGGCCACCACCTATGCAACAAAAGAACGACAGCTATGACGAAGCGCCATCGGCTGGGGATGATAGCGAATTGGCAGACGCCCGCACTTTGTCGATCAACATCTCTAGCCCGTCACGGTCCGCCTCCTTAGTCAATAATTTCCACTGCTACAAGAGTATAGACATTTTAAATAGAACATCAGCAGCCTTGTTAGGGAAGACGCCCTCGATAGTAAACTTCTTCCGAATAGTCCATAGAGCCCAGCATAGGGCGCCCATCCCATTCCAGAAAAGCCTCCTGGCCCGACTATTCAAGCTAGCCGACATAGATCAAACATCAACAAAAGTTCCAGGGGTACAAGAGGTCGAATACCCAGATCGGACACAACCCCAAGGCAACAAGGCTAAATCACACTTCAAGAAAATGTGGTTAGTGTCTTCGAGAGAGGAACACAAAGCACAATGAGCGGAGCCTGGTCCATTCCTTTTCTGAATCTGGTCAGCCGAGGGGAGCCGGCCCCTAAAGGCCTGCCAAAGGAAAAAAATGTATCTTAGGAGGAACCCTAGCTGACCAAATACGCTTGAACCGCGAGGTAGAGGGACCAGAGATGACACGATTATAAAGAGACTTGACCGAAAACTTCCCAGAAGTGGTATGGGGCCAAGAAACAGAGTCCGCCTCCTCCGAAAGCGCAGGGAACAAGGCAGCAAGGCGATGCCAGTCGCCTAACTCTTCAGGAGATAGGGTCCTCCGAAATCCCAGGTCCCACCCATTATGCGAGAGCTTAGAGATTGAAATCTCGGGATTGGGGCAATACGATGACAAAACTGGGAAGGAAGACGCCAGGGGGGCATCCCCAGTCCACCAATCCAACCAGAAACGGGTCGAAGCCCTGACATTGACCACGAACTTGACGTGGGAGCAGAACACCTCCCTAACCTTGTCGAGGTCATCCCAGAACTGGGAGGCCTCGTTCGAATTTGCAATCATAGGTCTCCCATTCGGGAAGTATTTTGCTCTTAAAATCTGGAGCCATAAATAGTCAGGATTAGCGTCATGATCCTCCACCACCATTTAACAATGAGACACGTGTTCATCACCTCAGTATTGAGAATCCCAAGCCCCCCAAGGCTTTTAGGTTTGCAAACGATGTCCCATTTAACCAACCTGTATTTACGTTTGTTCTCAGCTGAGTTCCAAAAGAAGGTCCCTCTATGTTTGTCAAAACCCGCATGGGTTCCTTTAGAAAGTCTGAAGAAGCCCATGGTGAACATTGAAAGGGAAGAGAGACAAGAGTTGATGAGGGCCATTTTGCCCGCAACAGTGTTGTACCTGCCGCGCCAAGGAAGAACTCTATTCCCCACCTTAGCCACCAGAGGCTTAAATTCCTTAGAAAACAACCCCCACGGAGAAATCGTGAGCCCTAAGTATTTGAAAGGGAAGGCACCCAAAGAACAGTTGAGCATGCGGGAAATCCGTAAAGCTTCATCCTCATCTACACCCGTAAGAATGGCCTCGCTCTTAGACTGATTGATTTTGAGCCCCGACAAGGCTTCAAAGCATAGGAGAATGAATTTGAGATTGGCAATACACGAATCATCTGCCTCCACGAGAATGATTGTGTCGTCCGCATATTGAAGGTGGGTGAGCCCCGGAGGGAGAAGATGAGATATCACAGGAGAGATATGGCCAGCCGAAGCTGCCCTATTCAGCATGCATGATAGCGCGTCAACAACAAAATTAAACAGAATGAGAGACGCCGGATCCCCTTGCCGAAGGCCACGACCATTGGCCGAGCTGTTTTGTTAGTCATCACTTGTAATTTCTGTTACTTCTCGTGTTCTTGCACTGCCATGATAGTTGATGAATAGATTAAAAGTTTTTTCTGAAAAAAAGACCAAAGGCTGAACTTTTTTTAGGGGAACTTGCAACTTTATTCAAATTAAGTAAAGTTTGGGACCTCGTCCGCTACAATATTAATAATGCAGTCTGGAGGAAAATCAAAATAAATTGTACTATCATTGCACACCCCCTCTCTAGCTAGACCATGTGCCGCACAATTAGCCGTACGTCGAACCCAAGAGATTTTGAACTCCTGCCTAGTTCTCAGGAGCTCCTTGGTCTCCTCCACAACCGGGCCGAACGACGAGAGGTTTCTGCCTTCACCTTGCAGCATCGCCACCACCTCCTGACAAATCCAGCTCAATGTGAAGCCGTTGCACATCCATAGTAATCGCCATTTGCACCGCACTCTTTGCTGCCAGAAGCTCAGCAAGCTGTGGGTGGCCGGCACCCAGGAAGCAGAGCGCAGCTCCTCCCCTAAACGCGCCATGGTGATCCCTGAGAACCACTCCTCCACCGCCTGTCATCCGTTTTGGCCGTTGCTCCATCCGCATTTGCCTTGGTCCACCCCGGCTCCGGTGGAAACCACCTTTCCGTTCGCCTTGGCTCCTTGATCGTCGCCTCCTTGGAGTGAACTAGCCGCCACTCCTGGATGTAGCTATGAACTTTCTCCGCTAACTCACAAGCATCCTGGATCCTTTTACCGTCTCTAGCATCATTTCCTGCACACCAAATCCCATACAAAGCCTGCACCATCGTTTCACGCTCAACACCGCTCGCTTCCGTAAACCAGGCCTTGAGCCACGCCATGAGCTGAGACAGAGAACCATCCATCGCCGGTGGCCGGACGACATGCTCCCCCTTGCTCTCGCACAAGTGTTTCCAGAATAACTCGAAGTGAGGGCACACCCAAAAATGATGGTATGTAGTTTCTTCTCTCCCACACACGCAGCAAAACACACCCGGTTTGATCCGACGACGGTGCAGTTCCGTTTCGACCGCTAGACCATTCTTCAGCGGCCTCCAGGTGTGGATCTTGGCCTTCCCTGGTGCGTTGGTGTCCCATAAGTCAAGCCAAGCTTTGTGCTCATAACTGGGCATCGACGATCCCGGCTGTCCGGTTGTCGCGTCCCTCAAGCTCATACCAAAATGGTAGGCTGACTTGACAGTGAACTCACCGTTCTTGGTGAAGTTCCATGCCATATAATCTTGCATGTTCGCCCCCCACCACAATATGCTTTATATCTTCCACGTCACCCGGTGTAAACATCCTCTCCAGCTTCGTCAAATAACAAGCATCGCCGGACTCATTTAGAAGGTGGCTGACGTGCGTAATGCCTAGGATATACTGTTGTCCTAGCGGTTGTAGGCTACCTTGGCACGGAATCCAGTTATCATGATGGACCTTGATGGAGGAACCGTCTCCAACTCTCCACACAATTCCCTTCCTCAAAAGCTCTCGGCCATGTATAATGCCCCGGAAGGCAAAAGGAACCACCTGTCGGGCAAGTAGCATTCATGATTGATCCGTCCGGAAAATATCTTGCCTTAAGCACACAGGCACAAAGTGAGTTCGGGTACTGAAGTATTCGCCATGCTTGCTTTGCAAGAAGAGCTTGGTTAAACACCTCCGCATCCCTAAAGTCCATTCCTCCTTCTCTCTTTGCCTTACACATTTTTTTCCAGGCCAGCCAATGCACTTTCCTCTCTCCATTTGCTTCTCCCCACCAGAAGTAAGACAAGATCGAAGTCAGGTTCCTGCACATGTTCTTGGTGAGTTGGAAACAACTCATAGTGAGAGTTGGTGTGGATTGGAGGCCGGACTTGACCAGCACCTCTCTTGCCGCTTTAGACAAACCTTGTCCTTTCCATCCAGATACTTTCCCCGCTGAACTTTCTTTCACATATTTGAATGTACCATCTTTGGCTCGCCCAACCAGTGTTGGCAATCCTAGATATTTTTCACTCAGCGCCTCCGAGTTGATACCAATAACACCTTGAAGTTCAGTCTTGCAAGCATTACCACATCCTTTCCCAAAGAATATCGAGGATTTTTGTAAATTAACTCTCTGTCCCGAGGCCTCCTCATAAACCTGCAAGATATCCCGCAGCGCCTCAAAATTGCTTCTCTCCCCCTCTAGGAAGACAATACTGTCATCTGCAAAATGAAGATGTGCAATATGGGGGCTAGTGCTCCCAAACGACACTCCTTTGATGCTGCTATCTTGCTGGGCCGCTTTCAACAACGCCGAGAATCCTTCCACACAAAACAAAAGAAGATATGAAGAAAGCAGATCACCTTGGCGCAAGCCCCTAGACGGAAGGAATCCTCTCGAGAGACCACCATTTAGCTTGACAACAAACCTAGCCGAAGTGACACATCGCATAATCATGCGAATCCATACAG
Source organism: Triticum dicoccoides (assembly GCF_002162155.2). Taxonomy (NCBI): domain Eukaryota; kingdom Viridiplantae; phylum Streptophyta; class Magnoliopsida; order Poales; family Poaceae; genus Triticum; species Triticum dicoccoides. Next base: position 84,391,777 of record NC_041393.1, on the reverse strand, counting down.
GCGCAAACCCAAACTTAGCAAGCACTTGCTCCAAAAAAATCCACTCGACCCGATCATATGCCTTCATCATGTCTAACTTCACCGCACAGAGCGGTGTTTTCCTCCTCCTCTTTCTAATCGCGTGGGTGCATTCATACGCCACCAACACATTATCTGTCATAAGTCTCCCCGGAATGAATGCACTTTGTTCTTCAGAGATCAACATCGGAAGAATCATCTTGAGTCTATTAGAGAGAACTTTGGTGGCAATCTTATACAACACGTTACACAAACTGATTGGCCTAAACTGAGAAAGAAGTTCCGGAGAGCTCACTTTGGGGACCATCACAATCACTGTGTCATTAAAAGAGTCAGGAGTAGCCTCCCCCGAAAGAAACCCCCTAACCGCCGCACACACATCCGCTTTCAACAGTGACCAGTGTCGCTGATAAAAGAGAGCTGGCAGGCCGTCCGGCCCTGGTGCCTTAGTTTTGATCCCATCTGGAATAGAGCCCGTTGAATTTGGTCATCCGATATAGGGGCTGTTAGCTTGTTATTCATCTCCGCAGAAATAACAGGAGCAAAATGCATGAGCAATCTTTCTGCTTGGGCCGGACCTTCGGACCTAAATAACTTCTCGTAGAACGAGGCCGCCAGCTCCCTCATACCATCATCGTCTGTGCATCTTGTTCCATTCTCCCTTAGTAACGCCTTAACCGTGTTCTTCCGCTTACGATGAGAGGCCCGGTTCTGGAAATATTGAGTGTTCCGGTCCCCTGCTTTAAGCCAGTCCACACGAGATCGCTGTTTTTGCATAATTTCTTCCCTTTCATAAACTTCATTGAGTTGGCTCTCAATGTCTCTAACTTCGGCCGTTAGTCCAGTGACCAACGCCCTCTCTTTAGCATCCAGGAGCTGCCTTAAGCCGTTTAATCTGCCTCCTAACCGACCCAAAGACAGTCCGGCCCCAGCCCTGCAGAGCTTTTGTAATATCTTGAGGCCTGTCGCAAACTGCTCCCGGTGTCATATTAGGCCCCTGCACTCGCCCCCAAGTCCGGGCGAACATCGCCTCATAGTCCTCGTGCCGCAGCCACATTTCTTCAAAATGAAAGGGGCGGTCCCCCCTCGGTCCTTCCGATCCCATATCGCGCACACGCACCAGCACTGCCATGTGGTCCGATTCCTTAGTTACAATATTTTCCACACACATACCGGGAAACATCCCAACAAAGCCAGCAGTGCAAGTCGCCCTGTCCAGTCTCACTTGGATGTTGTCATTATCATTCTGTTTATTATCCCATGTGTATTGGTAGCCCTTCGCTCCTAGATCCGCCAAACCGCAGTCGGTTAAACACTCGTTGAAAGCTTGCATCTGAACAAAGCTCCTTGGGTTGCCACCAATCTGTTCGGACCTAACTAAAATTTCATTATAATCCCCAACGCACAACCATGGTAGCTCGTCCTGTGATCTAAGGTAACGGATGGCATCCCAAGTTTTCTTCCTCAGCTCCATTTGTGGCTCCCCGTAGATTCCAGTGAACCTCCAGGTATGCCCCTCTGCACTGATCTCTGCATCAATAAAGTACTGGCACCATGGCCTAACAGTGACCCGTAAGGCCTTATACAATGGGAGGTGCTTAGAGAGATGCTTAGAAAAATAAATCGGGTTTTTCTGAAGCACCGGTGCCTATTTTTATAGGAGAGACACTTAGTTAAGCATCTATCCTGTATAAATAAGCACCGATGCTTAAGAAACGTCTGGTTTATTTCTCTAAGCACCTCCCCTAAGCATCTCCCATTGTACAAGGCCTAAGTGTTCTCTCCACCATAATGCTAGACCTGCACTTCTCCCATTACAATCCACTGCAACACCACTTCGAAACCCAAGTCTCCATTTCAGCCTCTCCATCGCCCTTGCTTTTTTCTTAGTCTCCGATAAAAAAACCACCGCTGGGTTGTATGACCGTATGAGGTCCTGTAGTTCGCCGACTGTCGAGTCCAACTCCAGTCCTCGACAGTTCCAGGCCAAGCAATTCATTGGTCCCGGCGGCCCCGACTCGTGGGGTCCGCCGATGCATTAGGCTCTTCGATGCGATCAAACACGGAGGATATTTTTTGCCTCATATCACGAATGAACGTACCATGGTACTCTTGCTTGTCCTGGTTTCCCTTGGCTTTCCATATTTTCTTAGGTGGTCTCTTTTTTCCTGCCTCCTTCTCTTTATACACCTGATGAGATTCCTGTTTCATGTCATTGTGAACCCATGGCCTTCGAACATACCTGCCCTTGGTCCTCTCAGCCGGGCCAGAAACATAGCCACCATAGTGATCCCATCGGCCATTACGGCCAGAACGGACGCCATGGGTCGATGTAGCCCAGCGCCAGTCCTCCACCCCGCGATCTGCATGGCGCTGGCCCTCGTGATACGTGCCTGCATGGCACCTCCCTCCCTCCAAATTACTAGCATGGCTCCTGGCCTCGGGAGGAGGGGCAGCATGCGGTTGCACCCGACGTGGGGAACCGCTTTTTTTCCACAGTTTGTCGTTGTGTTAGCTCAGCACGAAGACTCTGCTCCCTTTTTTGCTCCAGCTTGTCCCTGAGATCGCTGCCCTGTCCGTCTCTTGCCTTAGTTGCGTCCTTTGCTGGGCTATTCACCTCTCTCTGATCATTCCTTGACCCCCCGCCAGTGCGTGAGTCAGCAGTATATGAAAACTCTGTGTTTAAATTCCTTTTAACTGGCTGCTCCCTAGGAGGAGCATGACTGAACTGGGATCTTTCCCTATCCTCTGATCTTGATCCACCCCCACTGTATGAGCTGGAAGTAGGCATCTGCGAGTGCTCCTTTAGGGATGAAGAACTTTTCCCCGTGGTTGCTCTAAGCCAAGGCCCCCATTGGCTGGATTTGTCCACCGGTGGCTCGCACCCACTCTTGCCGTGTACAAGTCTACCACAGTCAAAACAGAAGTGCGGGATTTTTTCATAGGAGAATTCATACCACGTCCCCTCTAAGTCCTCCAGTGAGGTCCTTAGACGAGCTCCACGAATCAAAGGCTCAAAATTGAAATCTTAGCCCGCACCCGGAGATATTCTCCTTTAGCAAAACCATCTTTCTCCACGTCCACTTTGACAACTTCTCCCAACCAATCCCCTAAGGCCTTACCAAAAGATTTCGTCCTCATACCCAGTGGTAGATCTGGAACTCTCACCCACATCTCAACTGTATCAAAGACCATCTCCGAAGGACGAACATCCCCCACACAATCCTTTAGAACAAGCACATGAAAATCAAACTGCCACGGGCCGTTGTTCAAAGCATGTCGCCAATCCCCTTCACTGTCAAATCTCACCTCAAAAATATTATTGCCAATGTCCTGGAATTTAGCCTCCTTGTGAAGTCCCCATGCCCGTGGCATCGCTCTCTCCAGCGCATGCTTGTTGAGGGGCGCGGTGAGAATACCTTCCCCACCGCCGACCACTTTACCGTCTTAGCTTGAAGCCCTGGATCCGAGAAGATAAACCCTTGCCGCTCTTTGTCCGTCAGAACCAGTCCGCCAAAACTCTCAGAGAGGCTGGTTGCCTCCGCCGTCGTCTTGTCGTCTGCCGGAGAGGTCGAAGCCCCCCGACTCATTGATCCCCTTGCCGCCGCTGCAACCGAGGCCGCCACCGCGTCCTTCCTGGGAGTGGCCTTCAGACTTGGCGTTGCCGCCCCTCTGCCAACTTTCTCTGCCATGGACCCTCCTCAGGGTGGACGGCACGAGCAAGCTTTTCGGCCCGCTCGTGGCCCGATTAGGACCGGACCGTACGGTCCTGGACCGGTGGGAAAAGTGGTCGGTCCGGGCTGGAATTTCCAGCCCGAGAAAATGTCGGTCCGGTCCGGTCTTTAATCGAGCCGCTCGGTTGGACCGAGAAAAGGTAGTCACCGCTGCCGCCGTTCCTCGTCGTCGTGGCCATCGGCAGCCCCCGTTGAACCATCATGTCCTCGCGCTTCCCCTCTTATCCCTTCCTCACCTCCCAGTGCGCCATCGCCTCTTGGCGCCGCTCGCCGTCGTTGCCATGCGTGCACCGCCGCCGATCTGAAGTTCTCGACCATGGAGTCGACCCCAAACTGGCAGCAATTCCTGCCATGGAGACATCACGTACACAGGCCACCAGCTGGCCCAGGTAGGCGAACGACTCACCGGCACCACCAGGAATAACTGGGCACCATCCGAACGCTCTGAAGGTGATGCCGCCGCTGCTGTTCGAGAAGTCCCTTATGCTCGTCGGGATTTCTCGCGCATGTCAGTTTTGTCAGTTTCGTCAGTGAAATAAGGAATAACGGGAGAGAAACAGCTTGTATGTTCATTCATCTGTCTGAGTGTTACAGATATACAGGGAAGAGGAGCACGCAGGTGCGGCCACTACGCCAACACAACCTCCGTAACAAACTCATCTAGATAAGCTCATGAGACCATGCAGTTCATGCACTAGAGACCAGGGCTAGTTGTTACGGAGAGAGAGCTACGTGAGACAATCTCACGTTGGTGCAGCCGGTCATGTAGGGATATTCAAACAGTCAGATTTAGTTTCATCAGATTCAGAAAATCCACTTCGTCAGTTTCCTCAAACTTTCAGTTGTCAGTCAATTCTCGCGCAGGTCAGCGCTCGCGCACGCCGTCCACCTCATCGCAGCAGTAGCGCACGTACGCCACCTCGTCGCAGCAATCGCACACATCGACGCTGGTGGCCTGGCCGGTCCATTCGGTCCACTCGGGCTGGCCCGGGCTTTGACGCCGCCGGTCCGGTCCCCGGAAACAGGACCGCTCGCCTGCTCGGTCCGGTCCGGTCCGGACCGCCGGCGGCCGGTCCAAACGAAGGCTCGGTCAGGGACCGGACCGGACCGAACCGTGTCCACCCTGAGACCCTCCACACGGGAGCTCCAGAAGCCTTCGCCGATCTACTACCCGAGCAGCGCCGTCGTCACACAAGCAGTCACCGGAGATCCAACCTCACCCCCGCACAAGAAAACCCTAACCCTAGCGGCGGCCTAGCAATCGCCTCGCGATCGCCTTCCCCATCGCCCGAAGCGTTTTCCTGTCGTGGTGGACCCTCTGATAGCTATGACCAAAGGTTGAACTTGGATTGTGAGAATCAGCTTGGCTTAAAATTGTTGGATGCGTCGTGTCGCTCCTCTTGATGGAAACGTACCTTTTTTTACGACTTTGATACAAACTTAGTCAAAGTAAACTTGGACGAGGCTATCCTTTTGCTGTTCTATATGATTCGTGGCCGTCCGTGTTAATTAGCGTCGACGGTCAGATATGGACGTCGATAACTCCCGTTCAGGTTTAGGAGTTCCTAAACCTCCTTATATTATCTGTACAACTATCTGTACAACTTCCTTATATTATCGGGCTGACGGCAGGCAGGCCTATTGCTGGTTCAATCTGGCCATCTGGGCGGACGAACAAACCTAACGAAACAAGATGGGAGTAAGGTCGAGGAGGCGAACCAGAGCTGCATCAACTGATCCACCGTGCCGCCGCCGCCGCCACCGCCGCCGCCGCACGGAGGACGCGCATAGTTTTCCTTGGTCGGTGATGTGGAGGGACTGGGCGGCGCTCCCCCGCGACGTACTGTGGCTCATCCTGAGCCTTCTCCCGCAGGCCGACATCCTCCGCGGCGCCGGGCGCGTGTGCGTCTCGTGGTGGCGGCTGGCCGTCGACGAGCCGCTGCTGTGGCGGCACATCAACCTCGCCGCCGACAAGAACAAGGACAAGCACAAGAACTCGGACACGGACTCAGACTCGGACTCGCACACAGACTCAAACTCAGTCTCAAACTCGGACACAGACTCAGACCCACCGGCAGGGTGGCAGGCGACGGCGTGTGCTGCCGTGCGGCGCAGCGCCGGCCATTGCGAGTCCTTCCGCGGCCCCGTCGACGACATTTTCCTGCTCTACTTGGCAGACAGGTAGGCACCCCACGCGTCCATCGATCAGTCGATCCACGATCTGGTCACACATGCATCTCCCTGATCAACGTCTCTTAATAACCACAGGGCGCCATTGTTGCGGAGCCTTCACGTGACGTGCGGGTACGACATGGGCCGCACCCGCATGGAAAGCGAGATCTTCATCACGATGGTGGTGAAGAAGCTCCCTCTGCTGGAGCAGCTCGTGCTGTCCGACGGCCTGATCAAGCCAGCCTCGTTGGCCGCCTTCGCCGACCACTGCCCACGCCTCCGGCTGCTCAACGCCGGCGGCTGTCACACCTGGTGCCGCATCAACAACACGTTGCGAGCGAGGCTGGAGAGCAGGATCAAGGATGTCCGGCTGCCAGGCCTGGCCGGCCGCTGCGGAGGAATCCGCTTGTTGCGTCCTCGGACGAAACGTTTGCGCAGGTAGCAAGCATCCCTAAATTAAACAGGACTCCACTCCAAATCTGACCATGACAAATCAGATGTTTTTATGGCAATTTGTGTTTGCTGATGATGGCAAGTTTAATTGACAATCATGACAAATCCGGTTTGGTTATTTTTTTCAGGAAATTGCTGTGTTCATAAACTAAATTTTTTATCCCCACAAAAACTTAAATTTGCATAAGACATTCGATTTGTCATGCTTAAAAATTCGACGCCATATTTTTAGCCTTACAGGTTAAATATGTGCGCAGAATTGGTTATTTGTTCACACTGAATTATGAATCCGAACATGTAGTTTTTCCCACAAATCGGAGACAAACTAGTGGGGGCTTTGCGGGCGTCTGGACCGCTGCCACGCCCGCGTCTGACTGCCCTAGCCCACCCGAATCCCCTCACTCGCCCGCTCGCTTTTCCTGCCCGAAACGGCCAGTGCCGCTTCAAAGCGCCAGTGCTATATTCATGCCCAATCAGAGTAGACGCGACGTCTCACTGATGAGGGTATTAAAGCGGCACATCATTTGAGAGAGCGCCCTCCGTGCCGCTTCTCGGTGCAGGTGACCACTTCGCGTTCAAGCGACACCACGGCCGTCTGTCCGTCCGTCCGTCCCATTCTCCGGCACCACCCGTCCGTCCGTCCGTCTGACGCCCACCATTGTCATTCGCCCGCTATATAAACTCCAGCACCGGCCACCACCGCACTCATCCTCCTCCGGTCCCATTCTCTTCTACAAACCACTCCCACCATGGCCTTCTTGTGCTCCGAAGCTCTCTTGGATGGACTGTTGCCGGAGCAGAGAAAGGATATGGCTACCATTGCTGCCGGCAGACAGCTGGAGGCCGGCGACGTCCCAATGAAGGATGCGACAGAGGATTAGCCGGTGCCACCCTCCTCACTGGCGCTAACCTCGTCGGTGCATTGCAGCATGACCATCGGTGAGGGCCGTGCCCACTACATGGACATAGTGCGGGAGGAGCAGTTTCCGGCGATGCAAGCCGGTGCGGCCTACAACCCCCCATCTCCTCGAGGAGCACCAGCAGGCGGAGGAGCATCTCACCGCAGGCACGTCAGAAGGGGACATGGCAGAGCAGGCGGTGCTACTCAAGTCCTACCGCTCGTCGCGACCGCTGGTGGTACCGCCAATATCAGGAGAAACTGGAGGCCGCCTACAAGGAGATGGGCGAGTTGGCGAAGGAGGTGTGGAGGAAGAGCAACGACGAGGTGGATATCGCCAGCTCCGCCACGCCCTGCCGCCACGACCACAAAGGCGACACGGTAGCGGGCGCCGCCGGCATCGAGGAAAAGTAGTGCATTGTAGGTCGCCCTCGCTCGGATCCCAAGAAGGCCACCACCCCCCCTCCCATTGAAACCAAGTTTGGTGGGCTGAATATCGACAACCAATTAGCCGCTTGGCGGCTTCATGGAGGCGGACAATTTCACTTCCCGAGGCTCGGGCAGCGGAGGTTACAAATGTGGAGTTGGAGAGCACCGAGGAGGAACTGGAGAAGGTGAATGCAATAGCCCGAGCTTCAGTTCTCGGGGCTCATGGCCGGACATGGGGAACAGGCGTTGGCGATCATTTAGACTAGGTTAGAGTAGGGTTAGTCCGGTCAAATAAAAAAAATCTAAAATGTAATGAATTTCGTCGGATTTATATGAAAATCTGCCTTGTTTGCATGACTTTTGTCCGGTTAGTTCGAAGAGTGGTTGAAATGTATGCGGACAATATTGAGTGGCCGTCTACGATATTAGTGGTCGCTGATTGGCCCCCCTTTCCGCAGACGGTTTCCAGAGCAAAGTGCTAGAGACGCCCTAAAAGTACTAATCTCTACTCCTAATGTCTCAGTTGGTAGGTCGCGTTTCGGGTTTTATTTTCGTCCCACCTCACCCGACCTTTTTTGGTACTTCTATGGTACTTCTTCCCACCTCCCTCTCAGCAGCGGAAAACCAGATAAAACCCCGCGATTGAGTCCCGCACACGCACGTCATCCCGTCTTTATTAACTGAGATGAACGAAAAAAACCACTGACGACAGACCGGCGAAAATTAACCAGCGAAAAAAAACGGAACAGTGTGCGGAAACTATCCAGGTCTCGTGCCCTCGAGCGAGGTCTCGTGTTCTTCTTCCGAGGAATAGACGGCGACAGTGCCCTTCTTCGCCCGCCGCCGCCCATCGGTCCTTCTCCGCCATCCCTGCGTGCTCATCGCGGATCAAAACCGCTCCGGCGCTGGTCTTGTGCAGGACCCTCCGCTGAGCGCTTCGAGGATCCGGCGCGGATCAAGGCTGCCGGTATCCATTGCTCCGGCGCGGATGCCCTTCAGGACCTGACGCTGGACAGGTCCAGGACGTGGCGCCGGCTATCCCTTTCACGAGCCAGCGCCTGCGGCGTACAAGATCCGCCGCCAGACGCCTTCCAGGTATCACAGATCCGCCACCGTATTTCATACACAAAGACAGAGATGTCTACATACAAAACAGATCAGAAATTTACATCCATCGCATACACGCAGCCATCACATACACACAACCATCACATACACACAGGCATGGAAAATATCTATCGTGTCACCCTACAGATCAAGACTGCAGGTCACGAATTGTACAGAATATCTATCGTGTCACCCTACAGATGAGAAGGTGCATAAAACATCATATTGTCTCAATGAGAAAGCACCATACAATAGCTGTTGCACAACTATAGCTGTTGCCTAGCTGTTGCGTAGGAAAACTAATTTGATTAACTGTTACAACAATGATTATCACATATATCTTGATTAACTTGTTTGTGAGGTTAGAGTACAGAATCAGAAACTGTACTATCACCTTGTTGGTGCATTTATGGTGGTGGATCATCAAGAAAAGCACTTTACATCTATAGCATGGATCATTTCATTTGAATTAGAGAGGTACATGAATTTTAGCATATATCTTGATTAACTTGTTTGTGAGGTTAGATTACAGAATCAGAAACTGTACTATCACCTTGTTGGTGCATTTACACCTAAGGATCATCAAGAAAAGCAGTTTACATCTATAGCATGGATCATTTCATTTGAATTAGAGAGGTACATGAATTTTAGCGGAAGATTTTTACCATAGGCATTGGTCTTGGGGATGCAATTTAAGGAAATACCTCAGTTTATAGTGGATAATTTGGCGTAGCCGAAAGGTGACCAGTGTGAGCACCAAGAAAGGTGGAGGGCTGGCCTGGCCAAGATGCATTATTAAGAAAATTAAGAAAGGACCAATAAGAAATAAAACCAGCACCAATTGGCATTGCAAGGAATGAAAAGACTGTTGATCATTGAATAACAATTACACTATATATTTGAATGCAATGAGCATAAACATGTACTGTATGTACCTTCTTATTCATGCCTTCAAGTTCCCCTTCTCTCTTGCTTTCATCTTGCATCTATTCTATCCGTCCGATCATTATAGCTTTTATGTTTTTCCCAGGCCTCAAAAACACCACAGCCACAGAAACATCGAAGGTAGCGGTCATTTCATTTGCGAATGGGTAATGCAAGAAGCAAATCCGGTGAACATCAACAAGAAGACGTTGTAGCTACAGGTAGTGTTCACTGTACTAGGAATACTTGCTTTTATGCTAATATTGAGCTTTTTGCATAATGTGTTGCAGATCATACGACCGTAAAAAATGCTGAAGAATACAATGCAAACTTGATACCCATTGATGAAAAAGTAGAAGCTATTTGCGCGACTGTACCCGGTATATAAAGTGCGAAAAATACTGTGATGTGATGCCTGATGTGCAAGTGTAACCATGACTTGTACCATGCTTAATGTCTTGCAGCACCTACGAGCGAGACAGAACTGAAGGATGGTAATCCAAGCATCGTAACCATAGCTGCAAATGTTGGCCCTTATTACACGACGGAGACAGGTACATGATTGATTGCGTGCATACCAAACAAATATTGAATTTGTATTCATGCTTACTAAACTGTACAGATGGATCAGAATGTGTAAGGCCTGGGTACCATGATGATGGTCAAACATTTGCAGCTACGGCCAACCTAACACTCGATCATGCTATTCATAAGATGTAGCTACGAGATAATACTCAAGGTATCCATAGGCATGATATCCACCTTCCCAACCGTCATTTTATTTGTATTTTTATTTGTATTTTTAAATGCAGAGGACACAACTTCCGATCATGAAACTGTATCATTAAATAATGAATGCAAAATATACGCCGAAAATGCAAGGGAGCAGTACAATGTAAGGAAACGTGCTGTTTATCGGATTAAACAAAATGAGGATATTATCAACTTTCAAAATGAGAATCAGCCGATACTTGCAAAATCTGGTAAGGTTGATGGATGCTCTTAGTTTGATGTGCACACGTATGTTGCTTAGTAGTGAATATTGTGCTTGTATCCCTGGTAAGAGATTATATTATATCATAGGGATCTTATCAACGCTGGTAGGCGGGCTGCTTATCGCAATAAGATATCAGATGGTTTGGGTAACCAACAACTCAATGGGAAGTCTGCCCGTCGCCAGTCTCTATGTGATATCACAAATGTGCTCGAAGATAGGGAGAGAACTAAACCCACACGAGATTATCATGGTTGGTAAATTGATCCACGTCCCGTATGTGCTGTGTTCGCACGAAGTTAGTCAGTTATTACATAATTTAAATAAGTACTGACCAAGCTTGTTGAATCATATAATTCAGCTAGCTCGGACTATACATCAGTCTCGCCTAACGATCAATCATACCCGGATAATGTGATGGTCACATCGGATGTCCTTTGTGTTGGAGATAAAAAAGGTAATATTATCTCACCATTTACATGGTTGTGTTTTATCCTTTGTAGATATTCTGTCAAGTTGTGTGTTCTCATTTCGATTTAGAGATAATTACATGAATGTCATCATTATGTGACTTTAACTTCATCATAGAAATTACGCGAATTCAACAAGCTTATTGCAAAATAGACCAAACAAGTGCACTGGAAAGTGCTTCCTGTATGCGGGAAAAACCACCTATTGTCCAAGATGAAAATGCACTTGCCCTTCATTCATCACGTAAGCTTAAAGAGTAGTAACCATGATGTTCGGTATGTCAAAACCATTTAGCTGACATGTGTTTGGACAACTTTTTTTCGCCAGACAACCCAGCTAGCTCTAACTATACAGCATTCTCGCATGATGCTTCAACATTTTCTATTACAACTACGGCCACATCTGGTCTCATTAATGAAAATGAAATTCAAGGTAATCATATTTTGCCTACTCATTCAACAATTTGCTAACATGTTTCTGTTATATTCTCTAATTATTGTGTTTGCACTTAAGGACATCAGATGCAAATAAAATCCAGAATTACACCCTACAAACAGAGCATATAACGGAAGAAGAACGCAAGAGAGACCATAGAAACGCCCTGAGGAGGGCTTCCTATCGGCGGAAGAAACAGTATAACGTACAAGTTGAACATGCACAGACCCTTCATTTATCAGGTAAGCTATAATGAATCAACCATTATGGTAAGAACCGTTTAAAAAAATAAGCAATAATATGTCTGGACAAATTTTGTATGGAAGGCAACCCCACTAGCTCTGACTATACATTATTCTTGGATGATGCGTCGGCATTTCTTGATACAACGGAGGTCTCGACTGGGATCGTTAATGACATAGAGCTACGAGGTATTCTAATTTTGTTCTACTATAACAGTAATTGCTTGCATCTTAGGTCCATTAATTTTTAGTTTCGGGAATGTTTGTAATGGCTCCAGATGGTATCTTGAATGACATACAAGACACAGAGGTGAAAACAGAAGAAGAACGCAAGAGAGACCATAGAAACGCAATGCGGCGAGCTGCTTATTGGAGGAAAAAGGATAAGCGTATCCAAGATCAAAACAAACATGCATCTGCTACTTCAGGTATGCGCTTACGTTCAATATCTGTTTCTACGGCTGACCCTGCTATTCTAGATGTGACTCCTCCAAAGCCGATACATCAAAATGTTCTAAATATGATTTGAACTTATTTTTGATCCAGGCGACCGAAATAGCCCTAGCGTTACAAAATTAGTGAAAGAAGGAACAACATGTCCCCCTTCAACTTTACACACGTCTGTCATTCATGACACTGTCCTAGCTAGGAGGCAAACTGACAATGAGCGGAAACGTAATTTAACAAACGATCAAAGGGAGGCGAAAAACGCAAGGAGCAGAGCATGCAATCAGAAGAGAAGTGACGAATTAATGGTGGAGGTCAGAGAAACAATGAACTTAAAAAGACGCGAAAGGAGCATGCAACGCCGTAAAAGCATGTCGGTGAATGAGAAGGGGGAGACAAGTGCACAGAGGAAGGCCAATTATGACCGAAGGAAAAAAAAACCATGCAAAGACTGCATCGCAATCCCCCTTACAGACCTAGCAAAGTCAGACTCTGAATGTCCCACATGCCCAAGCCACGCATCACCCGTCTCCCGGGCCGCAAAAGATGATTCATCTGATGGCGATCAGGGGACGAACACTCCGGGATACTCTGCCGGTGCCACTAGTATGAATTTGCGATTGTCAGATTCTTATGCTCATTCTCAGCATGTCGTTCTAACATGATTGTGTCTGTTGTCGCATTCTGTACGACGACAATGCAGAAGACAGCGATGTTTTCCAAAGCAGCACCATGCGCCATGAGCAGGAACACTAGTAGAAAAAGGACCTTATGTGAGACACATTAGTCCCGGTTCAATTTTGGTCCGGTACTAATGGTATCATTAGTACTAGTTCGAACGGCTATGCATTAGTGCCGGTTCGTGTTGAACCTTTAGTACCGGTTCGTGCCACGAACCGGTACTACAGGGGTGGTGGCAGGCTGGCGTCAGGACGGGGCCCCACGAGCCCCTTTAGTCCCGGTTTGTGGCACAAACCGGTACTAAAGGGCCAACCTTTAGTACCGGTTCGTGCCACGAACCGGCACTAAAGGGGTCTAACCTATAGTCCTGGTTGGACACACAAACCGGGACTATAGGGCAATTTTCAAACTTGAAAAAATTATAACTAAATCATCCTAATTCAAAAAAATACATATAATATATCAAAATTTGCAGAACAAAAAGATTGATCCGCTGAAACAACAAGTTTTCCGTTTTGACAATTTTTTAAAATCACAAAATTCCAAAGGGAAAATAGAGTTTTTGGGCGTTTTAGACGTTTTTAGCGTTTAGTGCTAGGGTTTAGATTTCAGAGTTTAGGGTTAGGTTTTATGGTTTAAACCCTTAGTTTTTACTGTTTAGCATAGAGTTTCCGATGTTTTAAGTCCCGGGTTTAGGGTTTAGGACAATTTTTGAAATGACAAAATTGTAAAAGGAAAAAAAGATATGCTCTAATTTATGTTTTTTTGAATTTTGGTTAAATCTTGTCAAACCGGTCAAACAACTGATTCAAGAAATATAGAGTGTTACTAAATAATTATGCCATAATATTAGTGTTACTAAATAAGTATCTCAGTTTTTTTGAATTTTGGTCAAATCTGGTCAAACTGTGGTCAAACTATGGTCAAACTACTTATTCAAGAAATATTAGTGTTACTACATAATTATTGTTTTTTAGAATAATAGTTTCAAACTCAAACAGTGAAACGTGTGACTTCATGCTCAAGCTAAACTGCTGAGGGTTAATAGGATTCACATCTTACTATTGTCAGGAAAACAACAAGTGCAGACTTGGAAACGAGGGAGAATAGAACCCGGAAGTTAAGCGTGCTCAAGCTGGAGTAGTGAGAGGGATGGGTGACCGGCCGGGGAGTTAGGCAATTTGGAATGAGTGATCCACACTTGAGCAGTTAAGAGAGGTGATTAGAGACTAAATCATCAAATAATTCAGAAAAATTAAAAATAAAAAAAATCAAATTTTTTTCCCAAAATTTTAAAAAAATAATAAAAAAAAACTTTAGTACCAGTTGGTAACACCAATTGGTACTAAAGGTCCCCCATACCAGGGCCCGAGCTCACGCCACGTGGTGGGCCTTTAGTGCCGGTCCGTGCCAAACCGGTACTAAAGGGGGGGGGGGTCTTTAGTCTCCACTCTTTAGTGCCGGTTGCAAAACCGGCACTAAAGGCCCTTACGAACCGGTTTTAAAGCTCCGTTTTGTACTAGTGGAAGCACATGAATTGATTGATGAGGAGTACTACATGTACTGCAACGAAGGTATTGCAAACCCTACACTACGACACTCTGGATCTCTATTGTTGTCTCATTTATTTCTTGTTAATGAATTGAAGATAATGACATATTGCATGATGATGACGAAGCGAGCAAGTCTACCGATAAACTTAGCGAGATTGATCAATTTGACACTGTCTACTCAAACATTCCAGACAACACTCATGTCCTGAAACTTGACGAAAATTGCAAACACTGTAAGGCCAGGAAGTTTGAGTCTGAGACTGACGGATTCTGCTGTCGCAATGGACAGATCTAGCTTAAGCAACCGGAACCAATCCCAGAGCTTATGAGGCTATGGTCCAGCATGGATGCAGATTCGAGACATTTTCGGGAGAACATATGGTTCTTCAACGGGCATTTCGCCTTCACAACCCTTGGCGTCAGCCTTGATGAAAACTACACAAACATGAGGTCTGGGGTGTACACATTCCGAGCTCACGACACCATCTATCACAATGTCCATTCGTTCGGGCCTAGCTCACATCCAGAACATCTGCAGTTGTACTTCTATGACGACGACCCTAACCTAGATCATCGTAAGGCAGCCACCAAGCAATTAGACCAGGATGTCGTGAAGAGGTTAGTAGACATACTCAAAGAAAACCCATACTCCCAGCAATTTAGGAGTTTGGGGGCACACAAGGACAACCTCGATGATTATAGGATAGACCTAAACACCGATAAGATGCTTGACCAAAGAAGATATAATAGACCGGTGTCCTCTGAGGTTGCTGCAATTTGGGTTGAGGGCACTGACCTAGCAAAAAGGTTTGACCGCAAGATAACACTTTACGGTAACAACAACGAAAGGCATAGTATACGTGTGACCTCAGGGGCATACGACCCATTGTCTTATCCGTTATTCTATCCAATGGGGGAGCTAGGTTGGCATCCGAAGCTACCCAAACGTAATGTTGATTGGGAGGTTGTACAAAATCCTCGTTTGTGTCATGATGATGAGGATGATGCAGGTATGTCGTTTTGTGTCCCACTTTGTTACAAATAATTCCTTTTTTTTAAATAATTCTCACGCGATCCGAATCAATCGTGTGCAGAGGGGAATAGCAGGTTATGGGTCTCCGTTAGAGACTACTACTGTTACATGCTGCAAACAAGGCATGCGATCTTCAATCCAATACTCTGTGGAGCACGCCTACTACAGCAATGGGCGGTTGACATGTACATCAAGATTGAGAGCTGTCGGTTGAGGTGGTACAGGAAGAACCAGACGCAGATCCATGCCGATTTGTATAAAGGAGTTGTTGATGCGATAACATCGGGGGAGACGCGAGCAAGCGCTGTTGGCGTGAGAATAGTTCTCCCTGGAACTTACCCTGGTGGCGACCGCGACATGAAGAAGAGACATATGGATGCCATGGCAATTGTACATACATAAGGGAAGCCTGACATCTTCTTGACCATGACTTGCAACTCTAAATGGGAAGAGATAACAAATGAGTTGCTTCCCGGACAGACGGCGCAAGACCGGCCTGATATTGTGGCTCGTGTGTTCTATGGCAAACTAGAGGCTATGAAAGATATGTTGCTCAAGAAGATGGTCCTGGGTGTTGTTGTTGCTTATGTTTACGTAGTCGAGTTCCAGAAAAGAGGCCTCCCCCACGCACATTTTTTGTTGATCATGGATTCAAATTATAAACTTCTTGTCCCGGAGCAGTATGACCAACTCATTTCCGCAGAGCTCCCAGACAAGCAGAAGTATCCGGAATTGTATGCAATGGTGGTAAAACATATGATGCACGGACCATGCGGTGCTCTCAACCCGAATAATGTTTGCATGCAAGATAATGAATGCAAGTGCAGATACCCGTGGTCGTTCAATGAGAACACAGCACAGGGCAAGGACTCATATCCAGTTTATCAACGGAGAGACGATGGAAGACGTGCTAAGGTCTGAGGGAAGATGTTGGACAACCGTTGGGTTATGCCTTACAACCCATACCTTCTGCGGATGTTCAATTGCCACATCAACGTTGAGGTATGCTCTAGCATAAAGGCCGTCAAATATCTTTACAAGTACATCTACAAGGGCCATGATAAGGCTTCTTTCAGCATCGACCAACCCGACGCCGATGGTAACATTGATGAGATCAAGAGGCACGTTGACGCAAGGTGGGTCACCCCTCCGGAGGCTATGTGGAGGATATTTGGCTTCCCAGTGTGCGCCAATCACCCACCTGTCTTGCTGTGACGCCCGGATAATCATGCTACAGTAATCTCACGTTAATGATGCCATGTCACCTCGGTCACTGTAGTTAATCTCGGGTTGATTCGAAAACGTTCCAAATTCAAATTCAAATAATGTCAAACTACAAAGTTTTCAAAATATTAAACTAAAATGTTCAGGGTGTGCAGTTAAATGCCTGGGTAATTATAATAAAGCAAACACATTTTTATAAAATACCTAGATAATTTAAAATGATTTAAAACAGAAAAGAAAATAAATAAAAAAGAAAAGAAACTACAAAAACAGAAAGCAAAACTAAAAAAAAGACAAAAGAAAAGAACCCCTCTCCCTGGGCCGAATGGCCCAGCTAGCTACAGGCCGGCTCGGCCGGACCGGCCCACCCCACCTCACCTACTAACCCACCCAGGGGACACTGAACCCTAACCCACTCCTCCCACTCCCCACGTCTCTCCTCTCCTCGTCCCGATCTGGATCAGGGACGAGCGCCCCCTCCCCCCATCGACGAGCACCCGACCTCCCATCCCCTCGCTCTTCCTTAGCACCGCCGCCCTCCATGACGCAGGCGCACGCCACCGCCTTGGCGCTGCATCCCCCGCTCGATCTAGGCGCCCGCCTGCGCCCAGGGGCCCGATCCTGCTCCCCCCATCGTCGCCGTGCTCCGCCATCGCGCCCGGCGCCCGGTGTCTGCCTCGCCGTTGTCGTTTGCCAGCACCGCCCATCGCCTCCTCGACCCCGACGCGCCACCTCCCCGCCGTCGTGTTCCCCTGCATCGGTCCTCCCCTTCAACGCGGGTGAGCAAACCCCCCCTGTCGTGACCTCGCCGTTGATGCGCCGCCCGCCGTGGCCCTGTTCGCCGGCCGCCCTCAACGCGCATCCGCGAGCCGTGCCCCACTCCCGCACCCAGCTGTCGCACCACCGCCCTCTGTACGCGCCGGCAGCGAGCCCCACTGTCGCCCAGCCTCGCGCTATTGGCCTCGCCGGCGGCCACCCCTTCCCGTCGACGACCCCTTGCCATTTCCCGCCGCTGCCGCCAGCCATGGCCACGGCCGTGGCTGTGAATGTGTGCGCGCGTGTGTGGTCCGACTGGGCCACTGCCACACGGGGCAAGCCCCCTGTTTTTTTAAAAGAAACGAAAATGTAAAAATAATAATGATTTTAAAAACATTAATGCATTAATTAAATAACTTAATTAATCATGTTAGTTAACCTAATTAACTGAACTTAGTTAACTAAATCTGTTAATTAGTTAGGTCTATGACAGAATGACCCCACCCGTCAGCTTGACTGGTCAACGTTCAAAGTTGACCGCTGACATCACCCTGACATCATGCTGACGTCATAATTGCATTTTCTAATTTAATTAAATCTATTAATTCTAAAAATGATTTAAATCTTTAAAAATTAATATAAAATAATCCATAATCCGGATGAAAATACTTTGTACATGAAAGTTGCTCAGAACGATGAGACGAACCCGGAAATGCAACCCGTTCGACCGCAATGCATCCCTAACCTATCGAACTTGCAACTTTCCCCCTCCGTTTCCTCTGCCTGAAAACACAAAACACCGGGGATACTTTCCCGGATGTCCCCCCCCCCTTCACCAGCAGCAGGGCACGCCTAGCATCACGCTTTGCTTTGTCATGCATCGTTATGCATATGTTTGCATTGTATTCATTGTTTCTTCCCCCTCTTCTTCCGCTAGACACTGAGACCGACGCCGCTGCTACCCAGTACGACTACGGAGTTTACGACCCCTCTCTCTTGCCAGAGCAACCAGGCAAGCCCCCCCCCCCTTGATCACCAGATATCGCCTATTCTTCTCTATACTGCTTGCATTAGAGTAGTGTAGCATGTTACTGTTCGATTACTCCTATTCTGTTGCATAGCCTGTCATTGTTGCTACAGTCATTGATACCTTACCCGCAATCCGAAATGCTTAGTATAGGATGCTAGTTTATCATCATTGGCCCTACATTCTTGTCAGTCTGCCTTGCTATACTATTGGGCCGTGATCACTCGGGAGGTGATCACGGGTATATACTATACATACACACATACTATACAGATGGTGACTAAAGTCGGGTCAGCTCGTTGAGTACCCGCAAGTGATTCCGATGTGGGGGCTGGAAGGACAGGTGGCTCCATCCCGGTAGAGGTGGGCCTGGGTTCCCGACGGCCCCCGACTGTTACTTTGTGGCAGAGCGACAGGGCAGGTTGAGACCACCTAGGAGACAGGTGGGCCTGGCCCTGGTCGGCGTTTGCGGATACTTAACACGCTTAACGAGATCTTGGTATTTGATCTGAGTCTGGCTACTGGCCTATACGCACTAACCAACTATGCAGGAACAGTTATGGGCACTCGACATCGTGGTATCAGCCGAAGCCTTCTTGA
Source organism: Triticum dicoccoides (assembly GCF_002162155.2). NCBI lineage: Eukaryota > Viridiplantae > Streptophyta > Magnoliopsida > Poales > Poaceae > Triticum > Triticum dicoccoides. Next base: position 84,372,579 of record NC_041393.1, on the reverse strand, counting down.
CGTCAGCGACGGAGCGGCGCGCGCCGGATTGGACTGGAACACCTGCTCTTGTATTAGGGAGGCTAGGTCTGCTTCCGGCCGCCCTCGCAACATGCAGGTGTGCAATGGGCGATGGGCCCAGACCCCTGTGCGCATAGGATTTAGAGCGGCGTGCTGACCTCTCTGTTGTGCCTAGGTGGGGCTGTGACGTGTTGATCTTCCGAGGCCGGGCATGACCCAGTAAAGTGTGTCCGGCCAAATGGGATCGAGCGTGTTGGGTTATGTGGTGCACCCCTGCAGGGAAGTTAATCTATTCGAATAGCCGTGATCTTCGGTAACAGGACGACTTGGAGTTGTACCTTGACCTTATGACAACTAGAACCGGATACTTAATAGAACACACCCTTCCAAGTGCCAGATACAACCCGGTGATCGCTCTCTAATAGGGCGACGAGGGGAGGATCGCCGGGTAGGATTATGCTATGCGATGCTACTTGGAGGACTTCGGTCTACTCTCTTCTACATGCTGCAAGACGGAGGCTGCGAGAAGAGTAGTCTTCGATAGGACTAGCTATCCCCCTCTTATTCTGGCATTCTGCAGTTCAATCCACCGATATTGCCTCTTTACACATATACCCATGCATATGTAGTGTAGATCCTTGCTTGCGAGTACTTTGGATGAGTACTCACAGTTGCTTCTCTCCCTCTTTTCCCCCTTTCCATTCTACCTGGTTGTCGCAACCAGATGCTGGAGCCCAGGAGCCAGACGTCACCGTCGATGATGACTCCTACTACACTGGAGGTGCCTACTACTACGTGCAGGCCGCTGACGACGACCAGTAGTAGTTTAGGAGGATCCCAAGCAGGAGGCCTGCGCCTCTTTCGATCTGTATCCCAGTTTGTGCTAGCCTTCTTAAGGCAAACTTGTTTAACTTATGTCTGTACTCAGATATTGTTGCTTCCGCTGACTCGTCTATGATCGAGCACTTGTATTCGAGCCCTCGAGGCCCCTGGCTTGTATTATGATGCTTGTATGACTTATTTTATTTGTAGAGTTGTGTTGTGATATCTTCCCGTGAGTCCCTGATCTTGATCGTACACGTTTGCGTGTATGATTAGTGTACGATTGAATCGGGGGCGTCACAAGTTGGTATCAGAGACGACTGCCTGTAGAAATCCCCTTTCCAACTCCTTGGCCGAAGTTGAGTCTAGTCATTGCAAAACTTTTACTAACATGGCTGTGTGGCTTACAGGCCCACATCGCCATTTGGGTGGTAGTAGGATCTTTTACTTTTCAACCTTTACTCTGGGACTCTGATCTCTCTTCTATTCGGGTTAAATGGTTTTGCTAACTCTAACTCTAGGTTCTCGTAAATACTTTCTCCCGGAGAGCCCTTCATTCCAGATGATGGCCTACTTCACCAGAAGATTTCGAAGATACTCTTCGATATTCTCTCGAGACTTTGTGCCCACCACTTTTGCTATTCCCGACCACCGATAAATCCTTATGGAAGACTACTTACACTTGCCATTCATACGATCATCCCCTATTGATCTTGTTACTACAAGATACCCCGAAGTTTTCTCTATTGTTCCGAGAATACTTTATTCCTACTGCCTTGCAGTTCCTTGTCGCCTGAATACACCTACAAATTAATCCTCACACTTACCGAGGATTTGTTTCTCCCTAGTTGTTCAGGCGTTTCACAAAATTCTTCGAAAATATTATCCGATTTTTCGAGAATCCTCTGTAGCCTATGGCTCTAGAAATTCTTGTCTGCCTGCATTATGGATAAATCCAAATGCCTAGCATTATTCATTGACATCCTTTGCACTATCATTTTGAGACCGTTGATTCATTATGATGCGGATGTTCGCAATCGTAAGTCGCAATTAGAATTCATCCTTCCGGCTCAGACGTCATTTTTGAACATGAGCTGGTTCTTGACCTATCAATTGCCATCGGTTGTACCCCTAAGTCTATTCAGCTTATCCATCCTTAATCAGAGCGTTTGCTTCCGATCCTTTGATTTGGAATCATAATTCCTTTGCATTTGAGCTTCCAATTATTCATATGATTCCATAACCGTTGCATTTGCATTCTTTCCTCTTCTGGTTGAGTACCGATACTCACATCAGATCCTTTGTGGACCATCAAGTCCTTTGTTGGATTGTTATCCGACAGTGTCCTTCATATTTAATCACCTTGTGAGTTATTTCCCTGATGCATAATGCCTTTGGTAAATTGTATCCTCTGCTTTCTCAACCAGGTGCTGCTTTCGAGCTTGTATGAATTACTCCTGAAGTTGTGGTATATGTTTCTAAGGTTCCCCGATGGGTTGAACATATACCTTCCTTAATTTGTGTGAACCCAAAAGTCTACTTGGGTCGTACCTTCGAGTATTCCGCCAGTTAAACTTTCAAACTCTAAACATTCTTAACCGAGAGCAGTAAATGAGAAGTTATGTATTGGCGAAGTGGGAGTCGACCTTGAACCTTGCGTTCATGCCCATGGACACGATGCTGATCTTGTCATGGATGCTTCTCTTAAACCCTCTTTGGTATAAGTTCATCTTATATATGGGAATTGGTCTTTTGCAACCATGGTTCTGACCATATTTTCTTCTTGATTCCATTTCTCAGACAAGATGAAGTACTTGTCTTCTGCAGATCATTTCACATGTCCACCGTCTACTCTGCTCTACCGTCGAGTATTACACTCTGGTATCTCGAGAATATCAACGAACTACATAACTTCTTGTGAGTTCTTCATCAGCTATTATTTGTCGATGGTTACAATTTGCTCCGGGTTATGAGTTGTTTTTCACTCGAAACACCGATAACTGAATTGAGTCCGTTCTACGGTTCAACTACTATTTGTAATCCTTATTACCTGCGAGTTGTACTCACTGATGTCATTCCCAACCGATTGGCTACATCATCATCGTCATGTTAAAGATTAAACTGTGCTACCTGGTCCTTATTCCCAGAGCACAACTTTCAATGATGAGCTAAGCTTACGTCGATCTTCCTTGTCTTACCGTTTCACATCAAACAACAAGCTTGATTCCGAGTTTGTGTCGTATCCGTGGTTTCAATAACTTTTCGCTCCATCCTTCCTTTTACTTGATGTCGTTGATGAGCGATTATATCTTCATGAAACCTATTGACAAATGTGTCATGATCATCATCAACATTCCGAGCTCTTCCAGGATATCAATCGAATCCGTGATGAGAAATACCATCCTTGCCCCTCGATGATTTGTGTTACCATCGACCACTTTATTGCCTTCCATTCAACAAACTTGTTCATGTTTCGTGTTATGCCTTGAGATCCTTGCTATCCAGCATTTGTTCTTTACCTTGGAGTATTACCATGTCAAGAATGTTGTGAGAATTTCACCACCTCTTAAGAATTCTTGATACAGGTGATACTTCTTGCCATATATGTTCATTCCTTGGTCCCCGTGTTGTTTCTAACCGGAATACCGACAAATGGTCTGTGATGTGTAAATTCTAAACTTCTAGCAACCCTCTTGCTTTGAAGTTATTGGTCTATAGTTTCATTCTACGTCTATGGCTTATTGAATCATCATTCAAACATTGATCGTGCTACCTAGCCCATATTTCGGGTGCACATTTCAACAAATGTTTAACTGCGTATGTTTTCCTCGAGCATACATCATTATATCATTTGATCTGACTATTGTTATCTCCTTGTTCACATAATTGTGGAAACCCATCTTTTGGAAGTCTCGATGAATTGTCGCTGATTTCATTAGCTACCTCCTTAACCCTTCATTGGTTTAATGATGAGCTTTTGTTTCGGAACTCGCTTCCGTAGTCAACTTCCTGAGAATCTTACAATATCGTCTCGTCAATTTGTTTTGCACCTTTTCTTCTCAGGCATCCTGAGTCTGAGGTATCCTAACACCGATCAGATCTGAATCTCGGTCAGATATGATGGTTGGAACATTTTACCAAGAGTTATAACACTGGTCTTTTATGACCCGGTAAGGTGATGGCATGCCCAGCACACCTGGCCGGATGACCTGCTGTTATAGTTTCCTTATTTGCAAGGTTAACCATTCTTCCATGAGGAAATTGTAAGACTTGTTCTATGAGTCGTTCCTGATGGATCCTTCATGTATCCGAAGTTTGACCTTTACTTGATGACCATGTCAATGCTATCACGAAGCATGTCTATGGTACTCCGATTTTCAACAAGAACATTTGAAGCCCAATGCTAATTGTTTCTTGCTCAATTATCCAAACACCGATGTATGGGTAATGCAATGAAATTTCTCTCCCCTTACCTAAAGTGTTTTCTATATTATGTCATGTCATGGATATCATGCCCTGCTTGTCCTTGGGAAGGGTATACTCCTGAAATATGTGTTTAAACACAATTTCCTTTCCGTTGTTCTGTTTAATCTGTTGATCACAATTTCCTTTCCATTGTTCGGTTTAACCTTTCGTGTGATCTATATGATCTAAGCAGTAATATTCTCCTGCTTTTGTAAATACCTCGGTGTACAATTCTGTCAGAAAGACCCTGTTACTATTGTTGAAAACATTCTGGTAACCACCGATGGATGAGAACTTTGCATATTGTTCCGCCTCATTCAACGAGCAGGAAAATGGTTCTCTTCGTCCCTCGTCCTTGGTACGAACGTGTTGCCAACATAACTGACGGGCTATCCTTTGACATGCCTTGTTATCATGACTGTGCAAAATATCACCGCCCTTTCTACTTTTTAACCCACAGGTCCCAGGATCGAAACCTGACTCTCCTGTACCACCCATTCCCAAAGTTATTCCTCGCGCATGGCCTCGTATGTAATTCACGGGCCACCGTCCTAGTGATCTATTCTGGTAACAGACACAATATTCAATCTTGTTGCTTGGACCCCTTTCGCATGTTGTTTCAGACATCAAACGATTGCATATCCGTTTGAAACTTCTCAGGGTACCTTCTTACTTTACTCTTGATATTTTCTTAAGTATCTGTTCGAGAGTTACTTTCTACCACATTCCCTGAGTTATCTGCTAGATAGTCAACCTTGTAAGGTCTATTCTTTCGAAGATACCCACTATCCTTTTCGTAAGTACGATGGAACCCCCGAAGAAAGGATGAGGACTTCATCATGATGCCCTGAAGAAGAGGAATGGAGACAGCAACACAATGGATCGACCTCTTCTAGAAGAGCAACCAAGACCGATGACACCCGTTAAAATTTCGTAACCAGAATTTCCCCCCCTACTCCCCTCTTAAATCTCGGGACGAGATTTCTTGTAGTGGAGGAGAATTGTGACACCCGGATAATCATGCTACAGTAATCTCACGTTAATGATGCCATGTCACCTCGGTCACTGTAGTTAATCTCGGGTTGATTCGAAAATGTTTCAAATTCAAATTCAAATAATGTCAAACGACAAAGTTTTCAAAATATTAAACTAAAATGTTCGGGGTGTGCAGTTAAATGCCTGGGTAATTATAATAAAGCAAACACATTTTTATAAAATACCTAGATAATTTAAAATGATTTAAAACAGAAAAGAAAATAAATAAAAAAGAAAAGAAACTACAAAAACAGAAAACAAAACTAAAAAAAAGACAAAAGAAAAGAGCCCCTCTCCCTGGGCCGAATGGCCCAGCTAGCTACAGGCCGGCTCGGCCGGACCGGCCCGCCCCACCTCACCTACTAACCCACCCAGGGGACACCGAACCCTAACCCACTCCTCCCACTCCCCACGTCTCTCCTCTCCTCGTCCCGATCTGGATCAGGGACAAGCGCCTCCTCCCCCCATCGACAAGCACCCGACCTCCCTTCCCCTCGCTCTTCCTTAGCACAGCCGCCCTCCACGATGCAGGCGCACGCCACCGCCATGGCGCTGCATCCCCCGCTCGATCTGGGCGCCCGCCTGCGCCCAGGGGCCCGATCCCGCTCCCCCCATTGTCGCCGTGCTCCGCCATCGCGCCCGGCGCCCGGTGTTTGCCTCGCCGTCGTCGTTTGCCAGCACCGCCCATCGCCTCCTCGACCCCGACGCGCCACCTCCCTGCCGTCGCGTTCCCCTGCATCGGCCCTCCCCTTCAACGCGGGTGAGCAACCCCCCCTGTCGTGACCTCGCCATTGATGCGCCGTCCGCCGTGGCCCTGTTCGCCGGCCGCCCTCAGCGCGCGTCCGCGAGCCGCGCCCCACTCCCTCACCCAGTTGTCGCACCACCGCCCTGTGTACGCGCCGGCAGCGAGCCCCACTATCGCCCAGCCTCGCGCTGTTGGCCTCGCCGGCGGCTGCCCCTTCCTGTCGATGGCCCCTTGCCGTTTCCCGCCGCTGCCGCCAGCCATGGCCACGGCCGTGGCTGTGAATGTGTGCGTGCGTGTGTGGTCCGACTGGGCCATTGCCACACGGGGCAAGCCCCCCTATTTTTTTTAAAAGAAACGAAAATGTAAAATAATAATGATTTTAAAAACATTAATGCATTATTTTATTAACTTAATTAATCATGTTAGTTAACCTAATTAACTGAACTTAGTTAACTAAATCTGTTAATTAGTTAGGTCTATGATAGAATGACCCCACCCATCAGCTTTACTGGACAACGTTCAAAGTTGACCGCTGACATCACCCTGACATCATGCTGACGTTATAATTGCATTTTCTAATTTAATTAAATCTGTTAATTCTAAAAATGATTTAAATTTTTAAAAATTAATATAAAATAATCCGTAATCCGGATGAAAATACTTTGTACATGAAAGTTTCTCAGAACGACGAGACGAACCCGGAAACGCAACCCGTTCGACCTCCACGCATCCCTAACCTATCGAACTCGCAACTTTCCCCCTCTGGCTCCTCTGCCCGAAAACACAAAACACCGGGGATACTTTCCCGGATGTCCCCCCCCCCATCACTAGCATCAGGGCACGCCTAGCATCACGCTTTGCTTTGTCATGCATCGTTATGCATATGTTTGCATTATATTCATTGTTTCTTCCCCCTCTTCTTCCGCTAGACACTGAGACCGACGCCGCTGCTACCCAGTACGACTACGGAGTTGACGACCCCTCTCTCTTGCCAGAGCAACCAGGCAAGCCCCCCCTGATCACCAGATATCGCCTATTCTTCTCTATACTACTTGCATTAGAGTAATGTAGCATGTTACTGTTCGGTTACTCCTATTCTGTTGCATAACCTGTCATTGTTGCTACAGTCATTGATACCTTACCCGCAATCCTAAATGCTTAGTATAGGATGCTAGTTTATCATCATTGGCCCTACATTCTTGTCAGTCTGCCTTGCTATACTATTGGGCCGTGATCACTCGGGAGGTGATCACGAGTATATACTATACATACACACATACTATACAGATGGTGACTAAAGTCAGGTCGGCTTGTTGAGTACCCGCAAGTGATTCCGATGTGGGGGCTGGAAGGACAGGTGGCTCCATCCCGGTAGAGGTGGGCCTGGGTTCCCGACGGCCCCCGACTGTTACTTTGTGGCGGAGCGACAGGGCAGGTTGAGACCACCTAGGAGACAGGTGGGCCTGGCTCTGGTCGGCGTTCGCGGATACTTAACACGCTTAACGAGATCTTGGTATTTGATCTGAGTCTGGCTACTGGCCTATACGCACTAACCAACTATGCGGGAACAATTATGCGCACTCGACGTCGTGGTATTAGCTGAAGCCTTCTTGACGTCAGCGACGGAGCGACGCGTGCCGGATTGGACTGGAACGTCTGCTCTTGTATTAGGGAGGCTAGGTCTGCTTCCGGCCGCCCTCGCAACGTGCAGGTGTGCAATGGACGATGGCCCAGACCCCTGCGTGCATAGGATTTAGACCGGCGTGCTGACCTCTTTGTTGTGCCTAGGTGGGGCTACGCCGTGTTGATCTTCCAAGGCCGGGCATGACCCAGTAAAGTGTGTCCGGCCAAATGGGATCGAGCGTGTTGGGTTATGTGGTGCACCCCTGCAGGGAAGTTAATCTATTCGAATAGCCGTGATCTTCGGTAACAGGACGACTTGGAGTTGTACCTTGACCTTATGACAACTAGAACCGGATACTTAATAAAACACACCCTTCGAAGTGCCAGATACAACCCGGTGATCGCTCTCTAACAGGGCAACGAGGGGAGGATCGCCGGGTAGGATTATGCTATGCGATGCTACTTGGAGGACTTCAGTCTACTCTCTTCTACATGCTGCAAGACGGAGGCTGCCAGAAGCATATTCTTTGATAGGACTAGCTATCCCCCTCTTATTCTGGCATTCTGCAGTTCAGTCCATCGATATTGCCTCTTTACACATATACCCATGCATATGTAGTGTAGATCCTTGCTTGCGAGTACTTTGGATGAGTACTCACGGTTGCTTCTCTCCCTCTTTTCCCCCTTTCCATTCTACCTGGTTGTCGCAACCAGATGCTGGAGCCCAGGAGCCAGACGTCACCATCGACGACGACTCCTACTACACTGGAGGTGCCTACTACTACGTGCAGGCCGCTGACGACGACCAGGAGTAGTTTAGGAGGATCCCAGGCAGGAGGCCTGCGCCTCTTTCGATCTGTATCCCAGTTTGTGCTAGCCTTCTTAAGGCAAACTTGTTTAACTTATGTCTGTACTCAGATATTGTTGCTTCCGCTGACTCGTCTATGATCGAGCACTTGTATTCGAGCCCTCGAGGCCCCTGGCTTGTATTATGATGCTTGTATGACTTATTTTATTTGTAGAGTTGTGTTGTGATATCTTCCCGTGAGTCCCTGATCTTGATCGTACACGTTTGTGTGTATGATTAGTGTACGATTGAATCGGGGGCGTCACACTTGCAGTTGCCTCTTCATCTCCCGAATATGCACAGGGTTGCATTCAATGCGCAGGCTGACTTGAAGAATGTTGTTGCCTCAGAAAAAGCTTCCAAATCCATGTTAACTGAGTACTTCAAGGCTAAACAGGAACACCCTTGGGCTAGGAATATATTGTACAAGAATTTCCCGGAAGCTTCACGTGGCAACAGCAAAAGAAGACTTGGAAGCCTCGGGTCGAGCGTTTCCAGATTGGACGCATCGTGTCTGCCAATCTTGCCGAAGGGGAGCGATACTACCTAGGTGTATTGCTAAACCACGTTACGGGCAAAACATCCTTCGACGATTTGCTCACCGTGGATGGCGTGCTATGTGTCAGCTTTAGAGAGGCTGCTGAACGGTTAGGTCTCATCGAGGCAGACAACATGCTCAATGACTGTCTTAATGAGGCTGAGCAGTGGGCGATGCCATGTTCTCTTAGGAGGCTCTTTGCAACCATCTTGGTGCACTGCGAGCCAGGCGACGTGCAAGGTTTATGGGATAGACACCTTGAGCCTATGTCAGATGACTATCGTCAAACACGCACATCCCCGAACGAGGTGGAGCAGGTGGTGTTGCTTGACATTAGGGGTATGTTGCAGTCCGTGGGTAAAGACATTGTTGATTTTGCTCTTCCAAGCATCGATGATGCCTTTGACCCAACCGAGGGCGAGTGTCGAGAGGTCATAGAGGAATCAACCATTCAGTTTGACATGGATGACACTAAATTGGCAGCTTCCCTGAACTTGGAACAGAGGGCCGCATACGATGAGATACTGGTGGTTATTGAACGCAGTGATGGGGGTGTATTCTTTGTTGATGGCCCTGGAGGTACAGGGAAGACCTTCCTTTATAGGGCGATGCTTGCCACGGTCAGGAGCCAGGGCAATATTGGTATCGCTACTGCGACGTCCGGCGCCGTCGCTTCTATCATGCCTGGCGGCAGGACTGCGCACTCGAGGTTCAAGATCCCATTGAGTTGTGATGATGGGGCCTCATGCAGCTTCACCAAGTAGAGTGGGACTGCCAAGCTTCTACGTATGGCCTCATTGATAATATGGGACGAGGCAAGCATGACGAAGCGACAAGCGGTTGAGGCATTGGACAATAGCATGCGCGACATCATGGGAATACGGGACCGACCCTTTGGAGGAAAGACTGTTGTTTTTGGTGGGGACTTTAGGCAGGTTCTTCCGGTCGTCAGAAGGGGGTCGCGGGGCCAGATAATTGATGCAACCCTTCGAAGTTCTCATCTGTGGAAGGGTATGCGGCAGCTTCGACTCATCACCAACATGAGGGCTCATAATGACACGTGGTTTGCCGATTATTTGCTAAGGGTCGGCAATGGCACTGAGGATGTCGACCTTCATGGCAACATAGTACTCCCTGGAGATATTTGTCTGCCGTCTACAGGCGAGGTTGACGACCTAGAGAAGCTTATTGAACACGTATTTCCGAGTCTAGACGACAACATGGCTGATTCGAATTACATGACATGTCGAGCAATACTTTCCACAACAAATGACAATGTAGACAAGATAAACATCCGTATGATAGAGCGTTTTCATGGAGATGAAGTGATCTATCATAGCTTTGACAGTGCGGAGGATGACCCATATGGCTACTATGCTCAGGAGTTTTTGAATGGATTGACTCCTAATGGTCTTCCTCCACATGCTCTCGAGCTAAAGCTGAACTGCCCTGTCATACTTCTACGGAACATTGATCCAGCTAATGGACTGTGTAATGGCACTAGGCTTGTTGTTAGAGGTTTTGAGGGGAACACCATTGATGCAGAAATCGTCATTGGACAACACGCTGGCAGGAGGGTCTTCCTTCCTCGAATCCCTCCCTGCCCATCTGAAAATGACATGTTTCCTTTCAAGTTTAAGAGGAAGCAATTTCCAATAAGGCTTAGCTTTGCTATGACCATTAACAAGGCTCAAGGGCAGACCATCCCGATTGTTGGTGTCTACCTACCCAATCCCGTGTTCTCACATGGTCAGCTCTATGTTGCTTTGTCTCGAGCCACCACGAAGAGAAACATAAAGATACTCATTCAGAAGGAGAAGCCGAAGGAGAAGGACAAGAAGCAAAAGGAAAATCCAAAGAAGCAGAAAAGAACGATCGTGTCCTTGCTGACCTCGATGAAGAACATCATCTACAAGGAAGTCCTTACAGGCTGAAGACCGGTTTTAATATCAAGGCATGTTTTGTAATGACAGAACAATTACTCTTGCGATTGTCAAGACATGTTGTAATTCGTTTTTTTACAACTATCTTACTTTCCGTTATTGTAATACCTGGAGGTATACTCGAGAAACTTGAGCTGCGCACTGCAGTTCAATAATCAGCCATCGTATTGGCACCATTATCGCTGTTATGGTTTTCTACTATCGTTGTTATTATGGAAAAATGTGCATGCTGATAGCAGCGTAGTTTTTTGTGTGTAAACTGTGATCCAGACCTAATGATTGGCCTGCTAAATATCTTGGACATGCCATGAACTTTTTAAATTAAAGAAATTTATCATACACGTTTTTATTTATTATGGTAAGTTGATGCTATAGTTGACTGAAAATTTATTGATGTCCTTATTATCTAGCAGGCACTATTATCCAGCAGGCATTCTGATACATCAAAACTAAAATATTCAGATTAGTTTGAATTATAAGACCAACACACGCTTAATGGAAGTTTGTGCAACTTTTGAAAATATATTTTGCATATGTACTTTTAATAAAAAATAAAATGGGTGTAATGCATACTTCCGAATAAGTTTAAATGTCCGTTCGACTCTGTAGATTGTGACAATGCACATGTCTGTGATCTTAAGTGTGTAATATTTGGCATGACGCTATATTACTTTTATTTTCACGCAACTTTACTAATTATTTAACAAATCAATTCAATGTACATATTATTATTTTCCATTGTTTCATTTAACTTTATGAGTTTACTGCGGATCTGAAAGAGTTCTAAACTTAAAATTTGTACAAGGCTGGTTGAGGATGGACCTAGTTATTTTCGTTTCAGTGAGCAAGCATCGTTTCATGGATGTCTGGTCCGCAAGAACTTGTGTTAGGCTGATATCGAGCATCGTGTGTTATGGTGCCTTAGCGGGACAGCAAGGATTCCATGGAGATGGCTGGTTGGTCTAAGGGTGGTCGACTTATAGTTGTACCCAGCCAAGATGATTTGCTGTGCTCACATGAAATAATTTAATGTGAATCAAAATGTGTATCCTTATCTAGATGCCATGTAATACTAGGATTCTATTTTTATCTTCTGATGAGAGCACGCAATAGATTATTCTTTCTATTACATCCGTACGAATTATCATGGCAAGTAAGGCTTTTAGCTAAATTTCTAAATCAACATAATCTGTTACTTATGGATATTTTTCTATCACACTATACATCTCATTATATATAGAGCTCCAAGTCCATGCTAACAATCAAACCGTAACAACATGAATCTATAAAGGAAATTACTATAGATATATAACTCCTAAAAGATAAGCGTGGAGGACTTTTGATAGATTCATGTAGGTACATTCTTTAGTATGCTAATGCTTAGTATATTGGCCGTTTGTGACAGGGTTGTCATGTGGTAGTGGCAATAGTGCCCAAATGTGTTTCTGTAACATGATACTGCATCCTGCAAAATTGTGTACTTTAACATTGGGCAGATTGTTCACAATCCAGCGTTGAGGTTCATTTAGCTGAAAACTTTATTCATGTGGACCCTCAGTGATTTTTGACATCCTACTCGGATAAAAAATCTGGTATAACCATATCTGTACTACTGCATTTGTATTACTAATGAGATGTGTTCCAAGCTTTTTTTTTTCTGTTCTTAGACTACATTTGTATATGCCTATCATTATGTGATGACTTAACATTTCAACCCATCTTCATAATTTGAACAGACGGTTTCATCAATAGTAGCTGAAGAATTTGGTGTGAAACTTGGAGCAGAAGTATGATATAAAACATAACCTCAAACCAAAATGATTTGAGGATGAAACAAACCCCGTATGATATAAGATTTCATTAGAGATTAACATTTTTTCCAGCCTATTTAGCCTACATGTTGTATTTTAATGGCATGTTTAAAACATAACCTCAAACCAAAATTAGAAATAACTTAATTTTACAAAATGCAGACTATTAATATAAATCCAAAATATAAGATGCCAATATCCAGATATAATATCTGTAAACAAATAATATATTATTGGCATACTTTGTATTGATTACGGCAGGTGATCATATCCGGTGCTTACATAATGGCATGTTTGGTGTTTTTCATTGTAATATACTACTGGGTTCATCACGCCAGATCAATACAAAGATTCCATTGAATATTCTGTGATTGTGATCAACTGAGTTGATTCATTTTCCGATTCTGTAGTTATTGTTTCCTTATAAACATCTATAAAATGCTACACCCTTTAATCAGCCAATCCCAAACCAGAACGATCTAAAACCCTTGCCACTACAGCGTACTTTGACATGTCGTCATCCAACAACATCGATGGGGCTGATGATAATCACCAAGAAGAAGAAGACACGAGGGAGCTGCACCCTGATGATCTTGGTCAGCTGGAACACGATGAGGAAGAACCGAGACCTAATGGGAATGTTGGTGGGGGATCTGCACCGAGATGTAAGAAACTAAAGATGCATGAACGTAACCTGCCTGTTCAATTCCCATCTATGCTTTCGTCGAACCATTTTGATAACCTAAACCGACGTCGTGAGGTACATCACATCCCTCGTGCACATGTCCCCTCAAGAAGGGATATCCAGCGTGACACGGGGTCAAGTGCAGCGAGGAATGACGGTTGGGGTACCAACCACTATGAGATGCTGCAGGCACAAAAGCATACTAGCATGATGGTGCAGGTTTTGATTGACCACATAAATCATTTGATGAAGGTGGTAGAGAAGCATATTAAAGCATGTGACAATAAGCCACCACCAGCTGATAAGGACGAAGCATAAGGAGATCTACAATAATGTTGAGGTGATAGGTTTTTTTTTTCACCCCGTGTAACCGTTCGGACTTGAACAATAATAAAGTTTGGTTTTCATTTGATTTATGCATGCTACCTGTTTGCTAAATATTCTCAATGACAAACTAATTTTCCCATCTTATTTATTTCCCTAATTACGCTGTAATTTCTTTAACTAATTGTACACGATGATAGCGTGACCAAAAAACAGCTTAGTATTACAAATTAAGTTGACAGCCTAATTCTTAGCCGAAAGTCCTCAGTGCAGGCATGCACACGATCTCTCCCATTTCTCACGTTCTGCATACTAGGGTCTCTCGCTGCCGTAAAGGTGGCTCCTGGTGCCACCACGCCTTTGGTCTCCTACGCCAATCCAGTACGATCCTACTAATCCGTGTTACAGGTTCGTTCACTTGCCTCCATTGTTTTTTTCAAATCGAGCAGAACAGAGTGGCTTTTCTGGATTTGCACTTTTCAGGCAGGGTGGCCGTCGCCGGCGTGGGATTGCTGGTTTATGCTGCTCCGTATGGCATAGAGAGCGTGTGTTTGTGAGAAAGGCGCAAGGGCCAGAGCAGCTCTATCCATATGTGTAATTTTCATGCCGACGAGCAGCAGCAACCAGGCCTCACGTGTTGAGAGAGATATAGAGGTTGAGCTATAATTTTAAAATACTGGATGATCCCGCTGATCTGATGCTTCTGCTAATGCATAAACAGACAACATTTGCCTAATAACGTTGCTGCTAATGCATACGCATAAATAGACATCATTAAGTTGTTTGCTAGCTATCGGAGCGTGTACTTCTACTACTATTTCGACACGTGCTCTACTATTGTTTCTCATTTGTACGTATGTGTGTCATTAAGACGGTCGTGATGAAAAAGAATAAACAATATTCTCCCATAGTGCAATTATATTATTTGGTATAGACGATTATCGTAAAATTATTTGTTAGGCATGATATTTGTGAAAACACAAAAATTGTCTATTGTCCCATAGGTAGGCACGTGCATTTACCTATATCAGAATTTTATATATCATCAAGGTAATGGAAAATTAAAATATAATATAATTAATTATTATATTAATGTGAATATCAGAAAGGTAAATAAATATCAATATAATATAAAGTATGTTTTTCAAAGGCAAGTGATAAATCAGATGCGTTGTCATAGGCACGTGATCATAATGTGAATCAAAATGAAGATCATTAACTGATTTTTATATGTACGTTTCCTTGATTAATAATCAATATTTAATAGGTTGCTGAATTTTATATATCATCAAGGTAATGGAAAATTAAAATATAATATAATTAATTATTATATTAATGTGAATATCAGAAAGGTAAATAAATATTCATATAATAGAAAGTATGTTTTTCATAGGCAAGTGATAAATCAGTTGCGTTTTCATAGGCACGTGATCATAATGTGAATCAAAATGAAGATTAATATTTAATAGGTTGCTGAATATTACTTATCTGAATATAGACATCTCACCCAAGGGGCTTAGCCAGCCAAAAACAATTTTCATCACCATTTCATTTTCTCGCCGCCCACTATGCTTATATAAATAATCCCCGGTGCCCACAAATTTACTACATTGTAACTAGCATCACCTCCACGACGACCATGGTGATCTCATACGGATCTATCACATCTAAGAGGGTGGTGGCGCCGCCACCAGCTCCTGTCATCAGTCAACTCATCTCCCCTCCGATGAACAGGCAAGATAGAATAAACTTTTAGTACGTCTATTTGCCATCACTATATAACGGGTTTTTTGCATGAAATAATCACCATTGTTTTGCCACTTGTTCTTATTTCTTAATAGATTTAGCACATGGGATAAACTAGAACATAGTAATAGGCGTGGGGATCAAATCATCTATTGTTGGCTTGTTTATATCTTGTATATTAGTTAAAACCAGATGGACAGTGAGTCTGAATTACATAGTCTTATTTTTTTTCATCGTGTACAAACCAGATGTAGCAAGCACTAACTTAATCACCTGAGTATATTACTATTTGATTAGCACCCATTTATATATTTTTTAAGCTAATAGATTGATGGTGTGGCTGTAATCTCATTAGGGTTGTTTCTTATAACCATTGGGTACAGCATGTTTTCAAAACCATTTTTATCCCATATGCAATACATCTTTTTGCAAGAAGAAAACAAATAAGCAAAGGCATGAATAATATGTATTGAATGCAACAGGATTAATGTTGGGCCACTAGAATGTTATGCTCCTTGACTGCTAAATTTTATGCTCCCCTTGGAAAATAGTTTTACCTGATCCTCCAGGTTTCTTTATACGCACAGGGACATGAATTTTCATCACGTCCAAATGGAACACATATATCATAATTGCTGGATTATTCAAGCTAGGGTCATGTGGAAGGCTCACATCAAAGAGAATGGCATGGGAAACTTGTACCTTCAGTGCATACTACTCGATCGGCATGTAAGAATACTTTTTAGCCCACATTTTTTAAATACAATTTTGATAAACATGTTTTTTTGCTCATTGTTGTTATGTTTCATGAAAATATATTAGGGAACAAAGATTGAAGCGATTGCATACAACAGCCAGGCAATCTGTTTCAACAGCGTGCTAGAAACCGGTAGGACATATGATTTCAATCGCGTCGGGTTCAACCCCACCGAAATGCCAGATGGAAATTTCTGGTACCTAGCCATGGACTTTGTCACCACACTAATTTCTACGACAGAGGTTACGATGTCGGCGCACCAGATAACGTCGACAATTTGCCCACCGTGCTTCCCACAGTTTGGAGAAATCTTTGAGCTACGGGACAAAACCATCATGGGTGCATAAATTAGTTAGATGTTTTTGCATATTACTCCGTACAACTCAGAGTCTCATTGTGATTTCATATTTACAGATGTGGTTGCTATCCTTGCCTACGTTGGTCAGATAGAATTTAAGTGGGATTCAATATATAGGCGCCGCGTCCCTTCCCTCGAGATTGGCCTCATGAACTTTCAGTAAGCGCCAATTATAATATGAGATTACCATATGCTTATTTTTGTAATTCTATTGTTGCAATGATAGTCACATTTGTATTTGTTTGTAGACGGCAGATAATTTTCTTACGTGTACGTGAAGAGCACGTTGGGCCTCAGTTCTTGCATTTGCAATGCACTGACAATTTGTTCGAGAAGTTTGTTGTAACTTACATACAGGTAAATCAGAGGCAGCGTTGCTTGCGAACTATGAGGGAGAGCACATTCTTCTTCTCTCCCAACATTAATGATGATCATCATTATCTACAAGGTAGGGGCTGCGTTATATTTTAAATTTGTTTTCAATATTTTTTTTCTGTAATAGTACGTCACTACTATATAACACTGATTGTAGATATCCCAGAAGCCAGCCTGACGACACTTGATGAAACACGTGCGTACGTCAATCGTGTTGTTCAAGGTAGGAACAATGGACTTCGGAAGTATCACAGCCGAAATTAGAGCATCCTTGAGGGTTTCGGACGACTGAATATGCATATCCAACACAGGCATTATCCTGGGATAACAACACGCGCATCCACGCCTCCGCCGACGCATGCTTGCCCCCATCCGTCCGAGTCCTCTGGTCCATGTTCCCTCCATTTATGCCGTATCGATCCTAACACGATGGTGCGCGCATGGTGCGTATGTAAGGATTATGTTCCAGTTTTAATATATATCAAACAATATTTGCTTCCTTTCTTCCTCTACGACTTTTATTGTTCTCAAGACTATGGTCATTATAAACTCTTACTTGATCTTAAGAGATGTGCGCGAATAAAAGGCCAATGTGAAATGTTTCATGCACTATTATATTGTGACAAGACTCACTACTGCTGTATTTTATTGATCAAGTAAACTATATACATGATTTGCGGGAATATTTCTTTATATAAGGCGTCCTTTGTGTATCTCTAGGGCTTAACTATATGTGTCTTAGTTATTCCACATTGATATGAGGCAATCAAACATAAAACTAAAGAAAAAAGTTACCCACACCAATTACATGTGATTTAGATGTGCAATACTACTTAGAGTACATCTAGACGTGCTTCAGCAAAAACGTATTTTATAACTCAATTTTTTCTCTACATGGAGATATACACGTGCGTTAAGAATATGAAACAATACATGTAAAAGAAGTGGGCTGTAGTTGCATAATTCAATTGAGGGTAAATATATATATATTTCCACATGTTAAAGATATAGGTGTTGAACCACTAAATATATATATATACCCCGTTGCAACCCACAGGCGCCTATGGATTATATCGTCATGTCTACAGTTTTTGTTATGACAACTTATTTTTATGGAAGGATATGGGCCACCTGATGAGGACATGACAACGATTAATTAAAGTCATTTCCTTCTAATACGATGTAGTATCCAATCTAACGGTGTGGCCTACCATACGTTGAATTGGTTTCCCAGTTTGGCCATTAATTTTCCCTTAGACGGATTTGCTTATAAGGAAAGTTAAATACTCCTTGTTCCGATCTGGAAAGGGAGACGTATATAATAGAATTATAAATGGCATTTATTTATTTGCCTATTGTAGTATGGAATAAAAATAAATGCTTGTCCGTTTATTAGCAAGGTTTTGTAATGGATACATTCACGGATGGAATGATATGGGCACCTTCCAGTCCATGCAATATTCTAATGCCTCACCGACCTGTTGGAAGGACAATTCCCCTCCGACTATCATATATATGGCCCGTCTGTGAGTCCACCATTGTCTAATGCCACCTCGCTCGCTCATCCTGGTGCTAAGACGACTTTCTGCCCGCGGTAATGGCTGCAATGCCGATATTTTATGGAGTGGACGACGCAGTCGAGTACATCTACAACTACGTCATGGTGTCATCAGTCAAGGAGGAATTAGAGTATGTTCTGCCAGCCCTAAAATTCATCTATACTTTAATTGCAATTGTTAGCTGCAGATCACTGCCATCATAGTTTTTATTATCGTCTTTTTATTTTAAACCCGCGTAAAAACCCGTTCTTTCACCGAATCAACGGCGATTAGTTGGCCACGTTCATAATTTATTGCATGCATTTACTTGTTAGGATCATGCTATCCTTTCTAAATACATAAGGTTCTTAAAATCTATAGTACTGATTGCAAAAAAATGGCCATGTGCTAATATTATCCTTTTACATTACCCCATGATAATACCATCCATACCACGTTATTTTAAACCACCATGTTTTTATGAACCGTAGTATATTGCAACAGGTCCTCGTGTATGATACATGTGCCATGTACAGAATTGTTCATAACTATCAGAATAGCTTTGGTTATCTCAATGAATAGTACTTCTCTCCTGAAATGACGCTACAATTCCAATTAGAAGATACATACATTGCAGACCTTACTAAAGTTTGGAAAAAATGTACTATTGTTTGCCCACACATTGACGTATTACATTATTTTGATACCCTTACTTTTCTAACAGCTTTGCTATCATGCTGTTTTGTTTGCAGCACAATATGGATAAGGAGCCCTCGTCCATTCGTGATCGAGCTAAGCCTACAGACTATCCAAGACACCATGCGAGTTGATACATGGGTCAATCCGAACTGCTTCGATCTTGCAGTGCGTAAGCTTACTAGCGACGCGATACAGAGGAATGCAGGAACATACTTTGTTGGCTCCACACATATGTTTGATTTGCGATTCCATCGCCTAGCACGGGTGCTGATTCAGACTGGCTTAGGCCAGGCTGAACGCACCAACTTGTTGATTAACAATGTCATTGTACGGCCTTTGCCGAAATACGACATGCTCATGACCCCGCCCATTGTAAGGATTTTCATTCTTAATAATTGGTTTGTATACTTTCTGTTCACCATTAACTTTGTATACCTATTGCAGTACCTATTTGTATTTGGTGGATTCCTCCTACGGCCTCATTGTAGTTAATATTGAAAATAGGAGGACTCTCCTGATTGATCATTCCAATGAGTCATTCTTAGGCTCAGAGGACTTTCATGACAAGGAACTTAAGAAGGAAGCACGTATAGTTCTGCAAGAATTTGGTAGTGTGTTGCAACAGGGGAGGCCTGGTTTGAATCCCCATCTCGTGGATTGGCCACAAGATCATACATTTATTACAGCCCCGCGGTAATTGTTTAAATTGATCGTGCATATTTTAGCCAGAGTGTTAGGTTCTAATATATGTAGACTTTTGGTCACAGCCTAGAGTCTGGATTGAAAGTCCTACAGGAGATGTCTTACCAAGATGATACTCGCAGGCATAACATGTCCAGGACTTCGGTACGTGGATATATAACAAGTTTAATGGAATCCAGAGCTTTGTTAATTATAAATTTATGTTCTTCATATCACGTATGTCTGTTGTGCAATTAATTTTTTAACAAGTTAATAATTTTTTGTTTTGGTTTTCTAGGATTCAATACAGCTCAGAAAGCACTTGCTGGTTCAGATGCTGATGATCAAAGGCAATGAAGCATATGGAAACACCCCAGCTGAAATTACAGCGTCCTTGAGGTTTTTGGACGAATGACAATGGACTGATGCATAGTCAAATTTCGCAAATATAATAAGCTAATAGAACTTTGGTAGGGATCAAATAGAGATTTATCCTTTTGGCAATGTGAATAATGTATTGGATTATATAAATATTCAGGGAATAAAGGATTTGATGGATCCCTCTAGCTTCCTGTTCGCTTCAATGTTGTCTGCTTGTTTAGGTTATATCTATTAATTTTGACTTTTATGTATATTTTGTACTATAATACCCGTGCGGTCAGGAGCAGGTTTGTTGCTCCAGGTGAACCGGAGGCATTCTCTAGTAGGGCTTGACGCTAGATGAGATGAGTCGCCATGGTTTCATGGTTTTCCTAAACTAGGCAAATGCATGTGTGTGCACATGATATTTACATCCTTCGAAGGCAGCATTGTTCCTCCAACTGTTTCTGCACCTACTGTCATTTTCCTCTAAGAGGTACAAAGCGGAAATCGTCACATCTCTCAATGCCCGCATCCAGCTCAAAACCCCCTATCACTTCCTCTCCCTCGCCCGCTGCTCTCACCTCTGCCACGCTAGGAATTAGGGATGAGCGGGAAAACTGTAAGGAATTTGGGGATCTCTATCTGGTAGAACATAGTTTTTGGTGCCTTTTTGTCGCAAATATTTATAGCTTTCTAGGCAGGCCAAAAGTTCTCAAAATTCTTCGATATTATGTTGTCGTTTGTTGTCTTAGGCTCACACCAAATGCTGATTTATAGCAGTGAATGTAAGTTGTATTCCAAGTATAGTACATTTATATATATGCTGCATCGAGATCCTAATTGCCGTGAATTTAACTTTGCTGTAGCTAAACTTGGCATGCAAGCAATGAAAAGATTTTTATTTAATTCATACTGGTATATATGGTAGAACTATATTCTTTTTACTAACTTATGATTTTTTTTACATATTTCCTAATTTTTTAACAGGTGTGCATTTGATGGAAAAAGGAAATAGATCTGCACGATCCATAATGGTATATATGGTAGAATACAATGGTATATATGGTAGAAAACAATGGTATATATGGTAGAACTATATTCAGCCATGATTTGCTACCCAGTTATTCCCCGCGTGGCCTACCTATATATGTTATTCTCCTCTACCATCCGTCCTCCCTCTCCTTGCTCTTCCTTCGGCCATCACAACAATTAAAAATATATCTGTTTATATTTTTGCTGCATCCACATCCCAATTGCCAAGACACCTCGGTGAACGATCACTCACGCGTATCGATCAGCGATGGAGCCCATCATTGGAAACAATGCGCCGGCGATCCAGGTTGTGGCAGCGCGCACTTACCAGGGCGTTTCTGTGCCCAGGCCCCTGGATGCCGCTGCCCCCGACCCCAATGAGGCTGCCCTCCAGCTCCACGATGCTGTGGCCAACCCCCAGGAGGATTTGCCCGTGCCCCTGCATCTTCTGCCCCCACCAAGGCATTTTGTGGAAGATGCACTCGAATATATATTCGGCTTTATGAACGGCGTTCATGATGAGCAGACACTAGAGTAAGTTATGGTATTGTAAGTTTATTTCATCGAAATAAATCTCATTAGAACTAGGTCGTACACAGCATACTCTATTGAATATAGGCGTATGATATTGCTTGATTTGTTTTTCTTTAGATTAAATCTTACTTTTTGAGTGCATCAGTAGAAAAAAATTTATGGAAAATGATTTCGCAGTATTTCCGTTGCACATCAACCGTGTGTAATGAATAACAATCTGCTAAAATTATTTGCAATACAAATGTTGAAAAGCTTAATGTCCTTACTATATCGTACAACAATTTAATATTGTTTTTGAACAGCCAGCAAACTTGGTATAATGGGTGTTACCTAAATTTTCCTCTTAATTTCTAACAAATTAATTTTTTTTCTTACAGAGAAATTTTTATTGAATTTTAGCTTTTGCTAGAAGGTGCTGCAAAAATTTTCATGCTCTATAGTTTATCAAAATATTACATTCTGCTCATAGCTGTTAGATTGTCTAGAAAATGTTACCATATGAATAATTTATGTTTTAAAGTACCACTCATAGTGCTAACCATTTTTATGTGTTTTTACGTGCAGCTCAATCTGGATAAGAAGCGATACACCGTACCGGATCGAAATCAGCCTCAGAAAGCTGAAGGACACACTATTTCATACTTCAGCAAGCTTACATCCCGAATGCTTCAATCTCGCTGTTCGTAAGCTTGCGAGCGCTGAACTAGAGAGGCATGCGGGCACCAACATGGTTGGAGGAAAACATTATTTTGACTTGCAGTTTCATTCTCAATCACGAGCTCTAAGGTATTCCTGGATGCCGCAAGGGCAGCGCACCTCGACGCTGATCAACAATGCTGTTCTACAGCCCTTTCCTAGATATGATGTGTTCAACTCCACAATTGTAAGACTTTTTTATTCCTAATTTATTTTTCCTTTCCTGATATCATTTAACCTGTGTTGACCTTCTGTAGTATCTACTTCCGTTATCTATCCCGGACTCCTCGTATATTCTACTTGTGGTAAATCGGATGAGGAAAAGGGTTATCGTATATAATCCATCACTAGACGTACGACAAGTGGGAAATAGCACTCACAACAAAGAGATGATGAAGGAGATCACTATTCTGAAGCAAGAACTCAATGAAGTGTTGCAGGCTAGGGTCATTGGATGGAACACCGAGCTCATGGATTGGCGACAAGACAACATGTCTTTCAATTTTCGGCGGTAATTTAATAAATTTTTCAGATGAATAAGATGCAGTATGTAGAAATCTCAAGTTTTTATTCTGTTTGTCACAACAAAGATTCGGGTTTCTTAGTTCTACAAGAGATGGCCCAACAGCTAGGTTCTTTGCGTAGCATGACCTGGATGAACACTATAGTAATTATCTTTACGATGAGTTTTAATGTGCCATTTATAATCCAACCACTTCAGCGTTTGATGGTGAATTTGTTTCATTGATTCTAGGATCCAATTATGCTGAGGAGCCAAGTGGTAGTCCAGATGCTTATGGTGAAAGACAATCTACCTGCTGGAAACATCCCTCGGGAGATTACGACGGCCTTGAGGGTTTTGAACAACTAAATATGCTTCTATGCATGCAGAATCGTCAGGATTACTTCAATCAGCTTGTCATGTTTGGTTATGGATGGAAAACTACAAAAAATTGGGTTTAGAATATTTAAGAACTAATTGTAGTTTTGGTACTACTACAAGTTGGGTTTGCTATTATATTGTTGACTGCTGTAGTTGGCTATATAGATGGCGTAATAATCTATTTGAATGCCCGTGTTGATCCGACGATCAAATGACATTATCTGAAATATTTATATAGTTTCAAGAGTGATTTATGGTGGCATCCACTAGCTATATTGGTTGTTTATTCGCCTAGACTTTCTATCTAAATTTTACGGTTCTAGACCAGACCAGTTTGGACCATACATGGTGCTCCAGTTGAAATGGAGTACTTTTGTGTTGTACCATGGCAGGTTCACAACATACTCAAAGTAGACAGGAGATGTTTTCAGACATTGCGTGCCTTGCATCATATACTACCTCGTATAGTATAACTCCATCCATACACGCACTGTTATACTATATGAGGTTTTCTTCATCGGTAATAATCACATTCCAGCTAGATAATACTCAATAAACATATGACGTTCATATGGCACATACCTTGCATATATTCTTTATTTTTTAAGTTGTCCTTGATCTTCCTTTCTCGCCGTTGCATTATATTCCAGGACTCTAATAGAAGCTGCTTATATTTTTTGTGATCCTGAATATAGTAACAAAAATGAGAGATGGATATCCCAGCTTATTGATCAGTACATACAGTAAAAGAAACAAAACCACTTTAATAGTAGATATGTTAGTGTGGATGCCGTGAATTTTCTATTGCGATACAGCAAAGCAGCTAGCACAAAGCAGTGAGCCACCAGCAAAGCATCAATAGCAGATTATGGTGTGGTAGAAGGGGGAGTGAAAGGTGTTGGATCCTTGTAGTTGCCTGTTATTAGTTGCTGCTGTATTGGGGAGGAGGAGGATTAGCTACTAGAAAGGAGGAGGATGAGGATCTTGCTGCAAAGGAGGGGAGGAGGATCTGTTTGTCTTACACAGTTTGTGCAAATATCATCAAGCATAACAAATGTAAGACCCTTCAAAATATCACAGGCCCCCATACATATATAATCCCAGGAGTGCATATCCGGTACAGTGATTGATCGACATAAATAATAGTACAGGAAGCTACTACTACTAAGCTACTACACTAATCAATTCAAATTTTGTTCAAGTTGCTACCATATTGTCGTTTAGATGATGTACCTGGCTGGCCAAATTCGCTGGAGTTTGCTCTGTCTCAGATAGGCTGCAGCAGTTCCACGTCCCCTTCTGACCCACGCTCCCTTGCAAATGATCGATGATGCATTAGGTGCATCTGTGTTTTGATTGTGCATACAACAAAATCATATGGCTATTAATTGCCATATTTCAGAAACAAAACATTTAAGATTATTTGTTTGATAATTTAACTTTTTACACGTTGAACTGATTAAATACACATAAGTTAAATAGAAAGTTCATGTTTACCTTTTCAAACTGAACAATAATAAAAATAGAATCAATATTTAAACATACATATAAGATATTTCGTTTTTATATGGCATGCTTAATTATAGTAAGTTATGATTTCTGACAAATTAATTAATACAATAAATTAATATTTTAGTAAGATATGATTTCTGACATCTTTTCTAATTTATTATGAGGTATGTGTATGATGAAAAAAGGAAAGATATTTGCACCATACATAATTATACATGGTAGAACTGGAAAGATATCTGCTTCCCAGCCTTCCCCTTTTGCCCTACCTATATATGTTAAACTCCTCTGCCATCCCTCACACCCCTCCTTACTTTCCCTTCGCCCATCACATATAGAAAAGCATCAAAATACCCAGACTTGGAGGACAAATTCCGGAGGAGTACCTTCTGTAAGCAAGGAGCACCAAGAAGGCATCGTCCTCTAGGTATGAAAATTTCTGGATCTATCTATTCTATAAAAGTTTAACAGTTATTAGATTAGGATCATGCTTGGTCAGGCATACCATCAAATTGCAAAGAAAGAACACCATTGTAGATAGTGCCAAGTTATAAAATTATCATAGGCAATACAATTGATTTTAGATCTAATAAAGCAGTCCAATTAGGTGGGCTACAACTGAATACAAACATTTCTTTCAGATATTATAGGCTAACAGCCTATTCTGACCATAGTTGACTGCCTAACTTTTTAATGAAATCTCATTAATATACTACAACTCCTCCAAACTATCTCCCCTAAATCTAAGCATAGGGGATTCCCCTAGAAAGGTTCTCCCTGGTATCTTGTTTAACTCCAACAGCATACCTAAATCTCAACTCCTATATTTCAATCTCTCATATTTTATTTATTTGATGAAGCTACAAAATTCATATGCTCACCTTTGTGAAACCTTGTATATTCAGTTGAATGATCAAACTATTGCTAAAATACAAAAGTAACACATGCATAAACAACCAGATAAAAAATGTGTATGTTCTATAGCAAGGTGTCCATGCGTTGCGACCAAGAAAGAAATTTATTATTACTTTTTATTTCATAATTCCTTGAATATCTTTGGCAACATGAGGCCAAACATCACAATTCCAAAAGAACAAAAATAAACTATATTTATATTTCACAATTCCGTGAATATATTTGGCAACCTGAGAAAATGTGAAAATGCAGCTCCATGTGAAAATGCATATGCAAATAAACCAAGAAGCATCAGCTTGTATATTCTTATAGTAGATTTAAACATTCGATAAGATCCAAGCCGTGACAATTCAATAAGTTAACTTTATGATGTGTTGCTACGGGCAACAAGAATCAGATAATCCGTCAAGCTACATTGTTCAATCAGTTAACTGATCATATAATAGAAGGCCAGCTGAATATACCTTTGCGGCACCAGTGCTGCTCGGAATGATGTTGAAGCTGGCAGCCCTTCCACCTCTCCAGTCCTTGCTGGAAGGACATTCAACAGTCTTCTGGGTTGCTGTAAATTTAAATTTCAGCCACACATAAGCATACAATAGTCAAATATATAATATAAAATGTTGAAGAAAAAACCCAGTGTAATGCATTACCAGTCATGGCATGAACTGTTGTCATCAAACCCTCAACGATGCCAAACCTGTCATTGATAACCTGAAAGAAACAAATTATCAGTATACAATTCCCAATATTGGCGTTTGGTTTGAGCTGCACAAAACTTCAATGATAAGCACCTTAGCAAGAGGAGCAAGGCAGTTAGTGGTGCAGCTAGCGTTGAAGACAATGTCGATGTCAGATTTGTATTCCTTCTCATTGACACCACAGACAAACATGGGAGCATCCTTGCTGGGAGCAGAAATGATGACCTTATTGGCACCACCCTGAAAGTGGTGACACAGAAAACTAATTTAGTAAATTATACACAAGAAATATTCAGGTACCATGAAATGGAAAGTTTGAAAGAATGTACCTATATGTGAGCTGCAGCCTTGTCCTTGTCAATGAAAACACTGGTGTACTCAACAACATACTCAGCACTAGCAGCAGCCCATGGGATCTCCGCAGGGTTCCCACATCAGGACATTGTATGATCAGGGCGTTTACTTTACATGGAAATCAACTGCATGGCCACAAAAATTAGCGGTAACAAACCTGTAGCCAAACACAGCAACCTCCTTCTCATCGATGAGAAGGGTCTTGGAGTCCTTCACCTTAACTTAATGGTGCTTCCACTGTGTGTTGACAGTGTCATACTTGAAAATGTAGGTCTGCCAGTTACAAGCACATAATTCAGAACCATAATATGAGAGAATCAGTTGCGCTATGCTTTAATTAAGTACTAACTGGCATGGAGCCTGCATGTGTCTTATTTAGTAAGATATGACAGAATACTACCAGGTGTACATCTATTATAAATACCACAATGGAACAATAGTCACTGCATGGAACAAATAGATTCCTCAAATCTGGAACTACCTAACTATTCTCCACTGAAGTGAGGAATATAACGTATGCATAAGGCACTTGCAAAGCAGATCTAAAAGTCGTTTCCCAAAACTGATGATACAGACAGACATGTAGCGACATTCACTAGATTCATATACATCGCTATTTAACTGTGCTTATGATTGTGTAGCAAAGCATCAGCGTGTAACTAGAAGAGCAAATCCATTCATGTTTAGCACAGATCTAAGCTCGTAATCCAGTGAATATAAACTGGTGTCCCATGCACGAGTCCAAAACGACCCTACCATACGTGTCCGTAGAACGATACCATGTAGTCATTGCTGATGAAGGGGTCGTTGACGGCGACGAGCCCGACATCGGGGC
>NC_041393.1:84328307-84344584 GCF_002162155.2 Triticum dicoccoides | reverse complement strand
CAATGTTCTAAGACAAAGCAAAATATGCATGAAAACAGATGTGAATCGTACAAAATTACATGGTAATCAAGCACATCTTGCTCCTTCCATTCTCTGGCTGTCATGCTCATCAATTGTTGGTTGCCGACTTGTCGTATTCCATGCATATGCAGTAGCAAGTAGACGGTAAATCTTAGTGATGCCAGAAGATGCAACAAGTAACAAGCAGGAAGCTACTCGTACATATATCGATCAAGCTGCTTGTACTAGCTACCTAACTTTGTACGAACAATTAATCAAGCTGCTTGTGCTAGCTAGCTATAGCTTTGTACAGATGGAATTATGGAGTATGGACTACACAAGTTAATCGGATTGAATGGGAGTCATCCACCGATGGCTGGGGTAAAACACTTAATACATATACCTCATATATACGTATAGTAACACAAGTGCAGTTTGAAATGGGGGTTCACGACCCCATTTTACGCCCACAAGGCTCCCCCAGTGCATGCATCCATCAGAAAACGAACCCACGGAAGCAGCCAACAGTCAACAATCCAACTCAGGGTTCGGATCCAGTGAATATAAACGGGTGTCTCATGCACGGATCCAAAACGACCGTACCATACGTGCACGTAGATCTCATAAGCTAGGAGATTCGAGAACGATACCATGTAGTCGGTGGTGATGAAGGGGTCATTGACGGCGACGAGCTCGACATCGTAGCTCTAGAGCGCAACCCTGGCCACAAGCCTGCCGATCCCGCCGAAGCCTGCAGCGCAAAGCAAAATTGCATCCATCAGAAAATGAACCCACGGAAGCAGCCAACAGTCAACGAATCCAACTCAGGGTTCGAATCGGCGTACCTGACCTTCTGGTGTGGCAGATCGAGGCACCCCTCTTCCGATCTGCGCAAGGAACTCACCGGAGATTAGTACATGCTCTCCGAACGGCGACCAGATCCAGCACCCGCGCCCGGTCGATGTTGCTCGATGTGTGTGTCACCTGCGGTCGCACACGGGTCGCCGGAGACTGCTGCGCTGGTCGGCTGGCGGAGTCATGGTCGTTGCGGGCTAGGCGACGTGCGCGACGATGCGGCAGGGGGAGGTGAGCGGGCTAGATGTGGCGACTGGCGAGAGTGGAGAGGATAGGTGAGGGCCTGATGCGGCAACACCGGGCGGAGGAGCGCGGCCGGCGGCTCGTGGACGCGCGCGGCGGAGGGGAAAGGGGGAGTTTAAGAGAGTGGAGTGAGGAGTGAATGGGATAAGGTTGCGGGGGGGTAGGTGGCGACAGGTTTTGTGGGAGGCGGGGGAGGTGGGCCGTCGGACGGGGTAGGTGCGCCGTCGCCCGGGGGATGTGGGCCGTCACTCGGGGGAGGTGCGCCGTCGCGTGGGGGAGGTGGGTCGTCGCCTGTGCGTTGCCACGGGCTGGGCCTGGCCCAGCCTTTTATGTGGCCCTCTGTAATTTTGTGGATCCCAAAAAAATGTCCATATAGATATAAAAATTATACATACCTCACAAAATCAATAAAAGTGTATAATAATATACATGGTGCATAAAAATATACATTTTTTTATACTTATTAAATAAACCAAGGGCATCCCAACAAAAAAATGTGGGGGGCAAATAATAGTAAACACAAATATACTTGGTTGAATAATGTTTGTTTTCATGTTTTATTTTTTTTGTTGCATAGATTTCCATAGACTAAATAAATAATTTAAATATTTTTCAGATAATTACTTACTTATATAAGAATACTATAGTTAGTTCTTTTTCCTGGATTTTCATGGGGTACGACATTTATTTAAACAACATATATTTATAATAATATAAATTAGGTTTTTTTATACAAAAAGTTTACTTATTTTCACTTAAATTCTTATTATATATTATATATAATTATATGATCCAGTAGGAAATATCATTTATATTTCGTCATTTATATTTCATCATGGTATAGTTGTTATTAGTGTTGTGATGATTTTTTTAATTATTTTTATACATCGCAAAGGGTTCGTCCCAACTGGGCCGGCCCAAATTATTTTTCTTTTTTATTTATATTTATTTCTTCCCTGCTTCATCACATTATTTCTCTTTTGAATACATGAATGTTTTTGGAAATAGATAGCAAATATGAAAAAGTGAACAAATTTTGCAAAAAACAATTATTATGGATTTTGAGAAGAAACTTTTAAACAAATGAAAATTTTGATGAATTTGGACAGAATTGGGACCACGAACTGTTTTTGAATCTTTAAAATACATTCGAAAATGAGATCCATTTTTAAAAAATTGAACAATTTTGGAAGCGTGAACATTTTTTTACAAGCACAAACATTTTTTGAATATTGAGAACAAACTTTGAAAATCATAACCTTTTTAAAAAAATCAATAATATTTCATAAACATGAACAAATTTTTAAGATATGAACATTGTATTAAATTTGAGAAGTAATTTCAATAAACAATAACTATTTTGAAAATCCAGGTCAATTTTTGAAAAGTTAGACCATTTATTGGTAAATCCATAAAATATTTCTAAAAAGCAAATACATTTTTCGAATTTGAGGAACAAATTTTGAAAATACCTAACATTTTTTTATAATATATATCAGTTTTCTTTAAAACATATTCTGAAAACAAGAACATTTATGTAAAAATCAAATAGATTTTTCAAATATCATGAACATTTTTTGAAAACTATGAACATTTTTTAGAAACATGGCGTATGACATTTATTTAAACAACATGTTTATTTTTTGCATACAAATAAGTTGTGTTACATGTTTATTTTTATTATATACTACATATAATAATATGATGCAGTAGGAAATATCATTTATATTTCATCATGGTATACTTGTAAGTATTGATTTGTAAGTAAAAAAAGTTATAAACGCGGTTCATAAAAAATAATAATTTTATGCTTGTTACATATATTAAGGGTATCACAAAAAAAACATAGATGAAACAAATAAACTTTGTTTATGTTGGGTTGTTTGTTTTAGTTTTTGTTTGCCAATTTGCCATAGCCTATCATTTAATTTAAAATAGTTTAAGCAATTTCAAACGCCTACTAACTTATATGAACATTATAGATTTTTGTTTTCCCCGAATTTTTCTGTTTGTATAATGATTTAAGCAGCATTTGTTTCTAATATAACCAAATGGTTTTATTATTATCAGATAAAACAGTTGTTTTAGTTTCAGATACAGTTCTATTATATATTATGTATAGTTTTATGATGTAGTAAAAAATATTAAATATATTTTAGCATAGATATAAATTGATGGGTTCCGACATACGCACTGATGCAACGATGACACACCGCACTGAAACACCGCGAGAAGAGATGCATATAGCTAACCTTACTCTGTATCTATATTATATACGATACAATGAATGGTGTTTTTATATTTTTGTTTTTTCAGAATATAGTATACATGAATATGGACTCTGGAGATTCACGGAAAGAATCCATTGAGGGTTCTGATGCAATATCGCTGCAAGGGGCCGGAAATTCACAACATAATCACGTCGAAGAGGTTATATCTCATAATAAACCAAAAAAGGATGCTGATTTACATGTTATCCCATAAGGTATTTTTTATATATTATTATCAAGATTTTTTGTGATATTGTCTTTTGTATTCAACTCTTTTGACTTTTATTGTTTACTAAGCTGTCTCACTTTTTTATGAATTTCATAGACTATGTTTGTACCCCTAGAGATATTACAGTCATCGAATCAATCAAGTCTGCCCTTAAGAATACCCAGTTTGTGGACATTGAAGATGCCTTGTTAGCAAAAGACGATTTGGAATGCCTTATAAAAAATGATATGTTCTTACATGACGGTGTAAGACCAATTGTACAATCTTTGTAATTAATTGATTATATATAATACCATAATTTATAAATATAATCTAAATATTGTTTGCAGGTGATAAATGCTTACATATATTGCATGCTTGCTCACGAGCATCTACAAGACAGGGCGGGTGAAAAGGTACACATTATTAGCACGTTTGTATCGGGCCAGATAAAAGAAGACGGTGAAAGAGACATAGACCCATCAAAATATCGTCGCATCGTGCGTCATGTTAATAGTTATCTACAACAAGATATGGTTAGTTTTTGTCTCGTAATCCATGCATATAATTATGGATTGTTTTTATTTAGTTCATATGTTTAATGATTTATTAATAACTGTATCTAATTGTGACTGTGAATTGTATCTTTGTTAAACCAGTTATTCATTCCGATTAACATGCCGGGCTACCATTGGTATCTAGCAGTTGCCAACGCCAAAAAACAAGAGATCCAAGTATTGGACTCACTTGGTGAGAATGTCAAACGCAATGACCTTGCTACTACGGTAACTATATATGTCTTTTCTCATCTTAGCATTTATTTTGTTTGACTTCATCCTTAACATTCCTCATATATATGTAAAAGTTATTAGGGCTCGAGAAATGGCTGAAACTTGCAGAGCATAGTCCGGAGTTTATCAAAGGTCATAAGTGGCCTGATATCAATGTTACAAAATGGACGGTTGTAGAGCAAATTCAGGAGGCAATACAAACCGATGGGTAAGCACTTGTTTCAATAGTTTGTTTTTAGATTCATCTGTGTGATATTCTAAAGCTTTGTTTTATAATATTATAGCGTATCATGTGGATTGTTTATGCTAAATTTTATGGAATACTGGACACCACATGGACTGTCAGACCAGTTTACGCAGGTATTTTAGTGTTATACATTATCTCATAATGTTTTATCAAAATGTCTTATAAATTGTTTTCATATTTTTTATGTAGGAGGATATGAAACATTTTCAACAAAAATTAGCAATTATTTTGCTCGATTCAGAGCTTAATAAGTTAAAAGGATGTCCCATGTACCATCAACCTCTCAAGGAAGAAACTTTATCTAATTCTGATCTTGAGGTCCTGGATAATCCATCTGACGTGGTCGAAGAGAAACGTGCCGCCCCAATCACTATCATTCCCACGGACCAACGTGAAATACTTGCCGGCCTCTACAACTACATCATGTCGATCAATGATGTTGAATGTTTGGAGTAAGTATCATGTATCAATATTTAATGTGCGGATGTATATTATTGTTCTTCTTACCATCCAAATTACAGGAAGGTATGGGTCCGGAGCTCCACACCCGATCCAATAACCTTAAGTCTTAAGAAACTTCAGTGCATACTTAACATGGAGCAGCCCATGGACAATGATTGCTTCAACACCGCCGTGTTATGCTGGCATGTGACGAGGGAGTATTGTTCACAGACCCTCCTATACACTACATGGATCTACGATTTTGTGTAAGTTACCGTAACTCTTCATTCTAGGTGCCATTAGTATCAACATGTTGAAACAATATTTTTTTTCTTTTACTTAGTCCATGCTGCTAGAGTCAACACGAGGTCAGAAGTTTTGTGAGAAGGAAACTATCCAGACGTTGGCAACATTATTTGATTGCTGGCCTGGGATGGAGACCGACATCTCATCTTGCAATAAGGTAAATAAAATATTTTGTAAGTATTGTTATCATGGTTTGTTTTTGTTTCTAATAGCTCCACTTGTAGATTTATCTTCCCTATGCATCCATCGGCCGATACATCCTGTACATCATCGACAAAGAGGCACGTCGTCTATATATTATGGATCCTATTCAATCATCACAATCGTCAGAGGATAAAAACTTGAGGCATTCACTGAAATTAAAAAGTTTTTCAAGGGATTTCAAAGAAGCACTCGAAATAAAGCTGCCTGGGTGGAATTCTGATATATCTAAATGGCATCGTTTATTTCCGGCCGGTGTTCCAACGAGTATAGACGGGTAATGAATTCAAAACAAGAATATATACTTTTGTTATCATTATATTATTTATAATATTAATTGAAAGTTTTCCAGGAATGTTTCTGGCTATTTTGTTTTTCATTTTATGCTCTGGTGGAACGGTACAGAATTGGTCAAGCCGCTTTGCACGGTGAGTACTGTGGGTAATATGTTTTAAGACCTTCTCCGTGAATTTTTCATACTAACTACATTTATTTTTTCTGCAGGATGGGTATGAATTGAGGAAGCATTTTTTATTATACTTGCTAAAACATCGCGGGAATGAAGCTAGAGGAAACTTTCCAGATATTGTGAAAGAATTTCTTAAGCGCATCATCTAGATATTAATATTTTTGTAACATATGTTAAGTTGTAACATCACTCAGCTTGTTACATTGCAATAATGGACTTCAGTTTGTGTTATATTGTTTGTATGTGTGGATTTGAACATGTAACTCTGGTAAACTATTTCAAGAGCCCGTGGCAACGCACGAGCACTCTACTAGTTTAACTAGTCACACAGATAGCCGCTTGGAGATCAGACAAGAAGAGATAGCTACGCTCATCCTCCTGTAGTTGCTGAATACCATTCGCAAACACCCTAGCCTTTCTTTGATTCTGAAGACTAGCATGTTAACATGACCAGTGAATCAAATCCTTTACGGCGTTCGTAATGGTGTGTCCGTAACTTCGATCTATGTAGACCCAGGTTCGAATCCAAGTGACCTAACTATTTTTGCCAAATTTTTGTACAACAGAAATAATAAAGTATGGAACAACAACTGCCTACCTCATAGGCAAGCTAAGAAGTGTGGTTTAGAAGGATTCCACCTATCATTTATAAGTGTGATTTTAAAATACCAAATAATTTAAACAAAATACAAATACTTCATAGACCCTCAAAATTAAATGAGCAAAGTTTTGAGAAATTTCGTTGAATTTTTTCCTTGGCTAGCAGACGGCGGCACGAGATCAGAGATGACAGAGGCATGCGGGAGCTCGGGCGCCTCAGTTGCAGAGGCAACTCAAGCATTGGGTCGCGGGGCGGCTCGAGCGCATGGAATCCATTGGATCTCCATCCGGCTGTCCAAATCAAAGGTCGGCGCTGGGACGGTGGGATGGTTGTGGTTACTGTGGTGGGGAAGACAAGGAGAAGGTGGCTGTGCTGGTTTTGGAAGGAGAAGAAGACAAGTGGCGGCTAAAAGGAATTAGGAGAATAAAATTAGGGTTCTTGTCCAAAATGGAAGGGGGAGTTGCTTTAATAGAAAGGGGGTTAGAGGGGGATTGTGGGCTGATTTTTTGGAATGTTTGGCAGGCTTTTGAGAGAAGGTGCCCGACTAGAATTTTTATTCAGAAATCATTTGTTTATTTAGACTGGCAAAATGCCTCGCGTATTTAAATGTTCTAGTATTAAAGGACTCTGATTCGGATCAAATTTAACGCGCGGCCTCGGTATAATATAGTAAGACCACGCGCAAACTTCTGACTCCTTTTGAGAACATTTATTTTCCATTTATAAAATAGTTTTAAGTAATTAGTATCTTGCAGCCATGTACACGTGCTTGGTCTCCCGCAAAAGGGCAAAAGAACAGGAGTGGCTACTATATACTATCTGAAAAAATGATGAATAAAATTTGGCTCGAGATTTAATAAAACTCCCGGATAATCCAATATGAAAGTAGTGTGTTGCCGAAACAATGCAGATAATGCAAAAACAAATAATAATTAGGCTTATTTTAGGCTGGTAGAATATTGACGTCTTAAATGAAACCTTGAACTTATACTACTCGGAAAGAGAAATTATCCAGTGCACGGACGGAACTGGTGTAGCTGATGCACCAACTACTTATGGGCCGTTGGATGAAGAATAAGAGGGGAAGATTCAGCCTAAACGTGGGCTGATGGCACTTTTTTTTAAACGAAAGGGGTCGCCCCCCTGCCCCAACTTTTTATTGAAAAAGCAAAGGCAACCAACACACAGAGTTCACAGCTCTCAGCTCCAGCCAGAAGTAGCCACAGCAGAATTATTACAAGACACACACAGCAAAGCAGTCTAAAAAACCACCAGATAACTACGGAATGGCCCCTATAGGAACTACAAGCGCAGAGGCACTGAACTCCCTACAGGTGCATCAACATGCCAGGCAATTCTAAGCAACTCCCCTCGATGATGGTCGAGCAGCTTCAAGCATTGGAGGAGTAGCACAACTTGGGATTCCACGCACAGGATCTTCCATTAGTATATATGTCTCCCCACCATCGCCAACACACATTTGATGCTTCTCCATCTTCGCCCCTAGAACACAATTTCATTTCGAAACAACCATAAGCTCCATAAGGTAGCAGCAGAAATCAAATTTACAGCATCAAAACTTTTTTTCTTCTTCCAAAAAGGAAGCAATGATTCAAACGAATCAGGCACAGGCATCTTGGTACAGTCAGCTATCACCAGCCAAACTTGTCGAGCCACCACACAATCAAAAAAAAAGATGCTGGAGGCTTTCAGGTTCACAGCAGAAGACACAAGTCAAGTCTTCCAGATGCTGGCGTTTAGCCAGATTGTCCCTAGTCAGACTCTTATTGTTCACAATCAACCACAGAAAAACATGGATATTAGGGGGAACTTTGATTTTCCAAATATAATCCCTCCAAATAGAGACCATTCCTCCCCAATTAATCATCTTATACATCGATTTAACAGAGTATATCCCTTTACTGTCCAAGGACCAAACAGGCTTATTAGCCATGTTGTTAAAAGGAACACTTTTAATCATATTGAGTAGTTCATTCTAGGAGGACAAGATATCTTCATTATCACACCTTCTAAAGGTCAACTGTAGATTCTCCCCATCCCACACCTAAGCCACAGAGGCATCTTGTTGTTGACAGATCACAAAAAGATCCCAAAAGCTAGTTTTGAGTGAGCAATCGCCACCCAGGTATCATGCCAAAAAGAGATACTTCTCCCATTTCCAGGGACCCATCTATAAAAAGTTTTGGCAGCAGAGCAAGCCCAAGTGAAGCTTTTCCACAAGGGAAAGTGAAAGGACATGTGGTTCCCCCATGTGTGGTTTTGGTAATTGATGACAATCTCTATGGACTAATGGTTGCCTTGAGTTATATTTGAAGGGTTTGCCCATATGCTTTTCTTGGAGTCCATTTGTTGGTTTCAAGGAGAGTTTGTGATGACCATGGTGCTATTAAGGAATTATCCAAAGACCGGTCATGTGAGTGTTGAGCGTATTGCAAGCATGTCTTGAAGAAGAAGCTTGTATGGTCATTCATGTCCACCTTCAAGACATCATCCAAATGAAGAGAGTTGGAAAGATTCAACACACAAAGCGCACAAGATGTACCGAGGGATCAAGTGATCCCACGGTATGGTAAGCATTGTCCATTACACTTTGTGTGCTAACCCATGGTCTTCATGAGAGTTCTTTGTGGGGTTAGATTGCAGTGTGCAAGTTCAAGTGATGCATCACGAAGAGATCAAGTGCTTGAAGTTTGCCGTCCATTGTGTTGACAATGGACTTGTGAAGATGAGCGGAAGAGTGGCTCACCCATAGTGGAGTATAGGGGAGCAATCAACTAGTCTTCATCGAACCAACACAATCAAGAAAGGTGGTCCAACTTGAGGGAGTCAAGATCATCATCATCTAGCTCAAGTGGACCATGTGCAAGGCAAAGGTTTGCCCTTGATAGGTTTTCTATTTTACCGGTCTCATGGTAGTTGTGGGAGACCGGGTTATAGGATCGTTTGCCGTACTATCAAGGGGGGCTCTCGATGAGTTGCTTGATCGTATCATTCGTTGAGAGCTCAAACCATTGCATCCTTGCATCATCTTTATTGGTTCTTGTTTGGTTCTTCTCCTTGTGAGATTTGGAGCTTTTGGTCATGTTCATGACAAGCTCGAGTTCATCGAAAACGGAGTTCACATGCATCTTCTATGATGTTTTCGATGTTGGAGGGTATGCCGGTTCTTCTCTGTTGGAGGTGTCACTCCTCTGTTGAAAGTGTCACTCCTTTCATGACAAGCTTGTTTTGATGCTACTCGTTGTCTTGTTTCATACAAGCTTGAGTTTGCTCAATTCGGAGCTCATTTGCAGAAGTTATGGCAGTTCTGGTTTCCTTGGAGTATTTCTTTGTTTTCGCGGTAGTGGCTTGAGGATGGCGCCAGCGGTAGTACCGCGGTCCACAGCGGTAGTACCGCCGAAGCACTCAAGCGGTAGTACCGCTCCCAGAGCGGTAGTACCGCTCCCCAAGAGGTAGTACCGCTCTCCTAGCGGTAGTACCGCTTGTGGTCTTTGGCCGTAGTACCGCAGTGGTTCTGAGCTACTACCGCCTCGATTCGAGACCTCGTTTTTCGTGTTGGGTTTTGCGGTACTAAGTGCGGTAGTAGTGGCGGTAGTACCGCTCCAAGCGGTAGTACCGCGCCTACTCCCACGGTAGTACCGCTCTGGGGCCAGGGCCCTGTCCTCCTCGTTAGCGCGGTAGTACCGCTGGGTGAGAGCGGTAGTACCGCCCTCGGCGGTAGTACCGCCCTGCCCAAGCGGTAGTACCGCTCTGTGCGTGGCTGTTCAGTGGGGTAACGGTTGGATTGGTTCCCCCACTATATAAAGGGGTCTTCTTCCCCATTGAACCTTATCCTTTGAGCTCGTGTTCTTCCCCCATTGTTGACCTTCTTCGAGCTTGCTAACTCTCAATCCCTCCATGGATTCTTGCTAGTTTTTGAGGGAAAAGAGAGAGGAGATCTAGATCCACGTTTCCACCAATCACTTTCTCCTCTAAGTGAGGGAAACCCCTTGGATCTAGGTCTTGGAGTTCTTCGTGTTCTTCTTTCGTTCTTCCTCTCATTTTCCTCCCTAGCATTAGTTGCTTTGGTGGGATTTGGGAGAGAAGGACTTGGGCACTCCGTGTGCCCTTGCCATTGCATTTGGTGCATCGGTTGAGTTCTCCACGGTGATACGTGGAAGTTACAAGTTGAGAAGCTTATTACTCTTGGGTGCTTGGTACCCTTGAGCTTGTTCCTCTTGGGTGCTTGGGCGCCCTAGACGGTTGGTGGTGTTCGGAGCTCAATCATTGTGGTGTAAAGCTCCGGGCAAGCGTCGGGGTCTCCAATTAGGTTGTGGAGATCGCCCCGAGCAATTTGACGGGTTCGGTGACCGCCCCCAAGGGTTGCCAATTGTACGGGTTCAGTGACCGCCCTCAAGGGTCCCTTAGTGGATTCACGGCATCTTGCATTGTGCAAGGGCATGAGGAGATTACGGTGGCCCTAGTGGCTTCTTGGGGAGCATTGTGCCTCCACACCGCTCCAAACGGAGATTAGCATCTGCAAGGGTGTGAACTTTGGGATACATCGTCGTCTCTGCGTGCCTCGGTTATCTCTTACCCGAGCCCCTTTACTTATGCACTTTACTTTGTGATAGCCATATTGTTCTTTGTCATATATCTTGCTTTCACATAGTTGCTTATCTTGCTTAGCATAAGTTGTTGGTGCACATAGGTGAGCCTAGTTGTTGTAGGTTTTGTGCTTGACAAATTAACCGCTAGGTTTATTCTGCATTTGTTCAAGCCTAAACCATAATTATTTTAAAGCGCCTATTCACCCCCCCTCTAGGCGACATCCACGATCTTTCAGAGAGCCTACTCCAGCCTTAGCCCAAAGAATGTTAGGTCTATCCACATTATACTTGTACTCTAGCAATTTCTTCCAGTCACTATCCCTATCATCAAAAAAACGTTTACTCCAGGCAGCAAGCAGGGACATATTGAATTCCATAAGATTAGGGACCCCCAATCCACCCCACTCTTTCCTTTGGGAGACCATTCCCCACTTGGCAAGATGGTACTTATGATTGTCTCCAACATTACCCCAGAAAAAATGAGCCATTTGAGAAGTAATAGCATCAATAGCCCACTTAGGAAATTTCATAATGGACATAAGGTAAGTAGGAATACTTGCAATGCATGTAGTAAGTAAAATCAACTTGCCCCTATAAGACAGTTGTCTCCCCAACCACCCAGAAATTTTCCTAATAATTCTATCAATAATGGGTTGAATATCTTCTCTTCTAAGTTTCTTGAAATGAAGAGGAACCCCAAGGTATTTAAAGGGGAAATCCCCAATCTGACAACAAAAAATTTGGGCAAATTCCTTAGCATTCTCCTCATCAAGATTGATGGTATGCAAATCACTTTTGTGGAAATTGATACAAAGACCAGAAAGTTTTTCAAAGCAAGCCAATATCCACTTCAAGTGTCTGGCATGGTCAGCAGAAGCTTCCAAAAATAGCAGTGTATCATCAGCATACTGCAAACTGACCACACCACCAGGCACAACATGAGGCAAACGCCCTTTGATCAAGTTATGACTAGTGGCTTTCTTAAGCATCTTAGAAAAAACATCAGCAACTAGGTTAAAAAGAAGAGGAGAAGAAGGATCACCTTGCTTCAGCCCCTTTCCCCCCACAAAATGGGGACCAATGGTGTCATTGATTTTCACAGCAAAAGTACCTTGATAAAGACAGCTACAAACCCACCCTATCCACTTCTCACCAAAACCTCTAGACCTCAACATTTCCACAAGGAAATCCCAATTAACTCTATCATAGGCTTTCTCATAGTCTAACTTCAGCACCAAGCCACTAGACCCAGACCTATGGACCTCATGAATCACTTCATGAGCCATAACCACACTTTCAAGAATAAATCTCCCTTTAATAAAGGCAGTCTGATTTTGAGAGATGATTCTATCACAAATAGGAGAAGCCCTAGTACTCATAGCCTTTGAAAAAATCTTCACAGAACAGTTCCCAAGGCTAATAGGCCTAAAATTCTTCATATCTTTAGCATCATTCACCTTAGGGATCAGGGTAATAATAGCAAAGTTCAGTCTAGAAACATCCAAGTTACCATTCTCAAAATCTTTCACTAACCACATAAAGTCATCTTTAATTAAATCCCAAAAAGTTTGATAAAAAATAAAGGATAACCCATCAGGACCAGGGGCCCCACCAGCGTAGGAACTCATAATAGCTTTTTTAATCTCCTCTTCAGAGAAGGGTTTTTCCAAAGTCTCTTTCTCTTCCTCAGTAATCATATCACCCTCATCCCAGAAGCCATCATCCAGATGGATATCAGGTTTTTGTTCATAAGAAAAAAAGCCTCTTATAAAAGGTAGTAGCAACATCTAGTAAATCCTCAGTGTTAGTAACAGGGCGATCAGGTCCATTTAGTTCAGTCAGACGGTTCTTCCTATGCCTATGATTAGCTAAGGCCATTAAATAAGCATTGTTGCGATCCCCTCCAAAAAATTTCTATCCCTGGATCTTTGCCATAAGGATGTCTCTTCCTTCTTCCAAATATCATCTAGCTCTTTCTTAATAAGATTCATTCTCTCCCCCTCACTGGGAGATAGCTGATTATGTTCTGATTTCACATCTAGAATATCAAACTCCATAAGGAGGGATTTCTTCTTCTTCTTAATGGCAGCCTCTAAATTAATACTCCATCCCTTGATGATTTTCCTCAAAGCCCTGGTTTTGCACGTCCAGTTCTCCACAGAAGACCTAGCATCACCATGCCTAGTCCATATATCATGAACAAGCTGGGAAAACCCAGGCTGGGCCAGCCACCATTTCTCAAACCTAAACATCTTAGGACAATTAACTCTCCTAGCCCCAGTGTCTAAAACTAGGGGGTATGATCACTCCCTACCCTTGGTAAGGCAGTTAAAGTAGAGAGTGGAAAATGCATATCCCAGTCCACAAAAGTGAACACCCTATCCAAGATAGCAAAAATAGGATTACTCTGATTGTTGGACCAAGTAAAAGACCTATTGGAGATAGGGATTTCCAGTAAGGCCCATTTATTAACCCAATCATTAAAAAGGAAAGCAAATTGTGGATTAAGCACATCATTGCTTTTGTCAGATTGTTGTCTCACAAGGTTAAAGTCACCACAAACCCAGACAGGGTAAGTCACAGATTCCAAGATGTCATGCAACTCAGCAACAAACTCCACCTTAAACTCAGGATAAGCAGGCCCATAAACCACAATTAGTTGCCACACCAGCTTATCACTTTTCTTTTTAATGGTAGAAACCACACCAATTTTTTTGTTAATAAAGCCAATAACTTCAAACATCTCACTTCTAAACCCAACCAAAATACCCCGAGCAGTATTCAAGGCAGGCAAGAAATGCCAAGCAAAATGATTTTGTCTGTCAATAGCCTTGAGGAGACCCTCAGAGATGAGCTCTTTTTTTGTTTCTTGAAACCCAATAAAATCTGGGTTAGTCTTAGCAATAGTATCACAAAGGCACTGAATTTTCCCTGGTTGCCCAAGCCCCCTAATATTCCAGATAAAACCTATCATGTCTAATTAATTTTAAAAGGATGTGACAAGCCACATGGCTTAACTTTGGTCAAAACAGCTGGAGATCTCTCACAGCAATCAACAGTGCCCACTGATTGCTAGGGAGTACACCCCACTGAAA
Source organism: Triticum dicoccoides (assembly GCF_002162155.2). NCBI lineage: Eukaryota > Viridiplantae > Streptophyta > Magnoliopsida > Poales > Poaceae > Triticum > Triticum dicoccoides. Next base: position 84,330,247 of record NC_041393.1, on the reverse strand, counting down.
TGAATCCAACCTCCACTTCCTCAACATCTAGATTATCAGGTAGAACAGTTTCAAGATTGTTATTAGCAAACATCAAGCATTTTTCCTTCTCATCAGCAATCAAGTCATCAATAATCACATGTTTAGAGCAGGCATCATTTCCAATTTTCAGATTGATTTTCTCAGAATGAACAACAAGGATATCAGGATCAAGCAGAGCAAATGAGTTACCTTTGAAAGTGTGGGGCACCTCCAGGTTCTTCTTCCTCTTGTAATCAGCAGCTTTCTGCATGATATTCACATGACCATGCCCCCTAGTTTGAGGTTTCTGAGCTAGCACAGGCCCCCATTTAGATTTAGTCTGTTTCTTCTTCCCAGCTTCCACCACCTCATCAAGTGAAGATAGCAGAGACCTTTTCAACCCCGAGGACTTGATCAGATCCACAACCTCCATAGGTAAGGTTGCCAGGTCATCCTCAACATTCTTCTCCTCTTCAGAATCAGAGCAGTCAATAGATTTCAGAACCATGTTGCAATAAGCAACACTATCTTCTCCATGTAGGTTTCCTTCTCTGTCATAACTAGACCCAGTATCCATAGGATTTATCTCTTCAGGTACATCACAGGGATCCTTGGCTTCACAAGAAGCAATGAGTTCATTCACCGTAGGTTCATCACCCAGGTTGATTGGAGTGATTGTTTTTTCCACTGCAATTACAGCTGATGAAGCATAAGCTCCCAACTCACTCACATCTTTGGTTGGTACAACAGTTTCATTTTCCATCAGAGCCTTAGGTTTTACCACAGCACACTCCATGATGAAATTTTCATGTTCAGTGTCAGACAAAACAACCTGATGATCAATGGCATCAGAGGCTTTTTTGTAGTTACCAGCATCAGAAGTCCTTTTAGAGCCTAAATTGGCCTTGTCCAGATCATCTATAGCATTCTCATCATTGGATAAAATGTCATCCTGAGTACCATCATCCTTGCCCTCATGGTTGTTCTCATTATCTTCTTCAAGCTCTTCATCCTCATCTTCTTCCTCATTAACCACAGCATCCAGGCCACCAGTCTGTTCAAACCCTTCCACAGTAAATCCAATAAGAAACAACTTCTTCTTCATTTCTATCAACCTTTCAAAAGGAAATTTAGTTGGATCCCTACAAGCAATTTTAACTCTCACATTCTCAAAAAAAGTCCTGAACATGCCATTCAGTCTACATCAGTGAGAACCCCAAACATTGAGGCTATCTGGCAAAAGACCTTCCAAGTACACCATTTAGGTGGTATACCCTCAATCAGGACCCAAGCTTCAACTAGTTCTCCAAAAGGATCACATGCCCCTTTCCATTCAGTCACATTTACATTGACACCATCTTTAGGGAGATCAAATGCTGGAAAGTCAATCAAGTCCTCAGCACTTTTCCATGGAGGGAACCTAACTAAGAAGGTTTTGCTAGATATCTCTCTCACCTGCCATGGCCATTGCCTATTCTTCCAGAAAACAGCAGACAGTAGGCCACAAAGCTCATCTTTCTGCACCTCTCCCTTGATGATGTTCACAACAGCACAATTTTAGTAATTCAGCCATTTAGTTTCAGCAACAGCAGGTACCTCCACATGGTAAAAACCAAGACCACTAGCCCCACTTCCAAAGAAAGTGGCTGAAGGTTGAATCTTAGCCCAAGCAGCACAATTATTAACATTGTGACTTTGTTGGCAAATGAAACAGGCCTTAGTCTTCACACAATTCCCCACATAGTGGCCAGGGCCCCCACAATTGAAGCAAATCATATCCTTATATCTAGGGTCAAGCACCTGTTCTATTTCAGCAACCACAGCTGGAGTAGGGATCTGAGAAGAGGAGGCAGTAGACACAGTAGATTTGGTTTTCTGCACAGGAACAGGGTCTTTACCAGAGTTAGTCGGGCCTTGCCGGCGTTGAGGTGCCGGAGCTC
>NC_041393.1:84232337-84327953 GCF_002162155.2 Triticum dicoccoides | reverse complement strand
ATCCAGAAGGACGCTTATCAGCCATCTCTACTCCTCCCTTAACAACTTCAGCAAAAGATCTAGAACCAGGACCAATACCCTCACACGGCAGACAAATCAGTTTAGGAGGAGGATCAAATGATCTCACAGTAGCAGGGTGACAATCAGCCTTGGTGAAATTCCCAGCCGCAAGGAGATCTTTACGCACCCAGAAGATAGTGGGGAAAGGTTCCGGGAGGAAGGAGCTAGGGTTACTACGGTGGCGGGGAGGGGAGGGGATCGACCATAACTGGCCATAGTGCTCCTCTATATATTCTAGGTCACGGCAAGGCTGGGAAGGCGCATTCACAGAATTCGTCTTCCTCACAACCACTGATCCACGGATGGATGGTTCGCACATCATCGGGGCAGAAACGGGGCGTCGCTGCGTTTGACCACCTTTTCCAGGAGCACATGCTCCCAAATTTTCCCCTCTCTTCGAATTCAAACTAAATGGCGTCATTCTACCGCAATGAACCTCACAAGAGTTACCCTTACCCTCGACCACCACCTGGATTTCCGATACCAAGTTACCCAGAGGGAGAGCCCTCAATTCCTTTACCTCATTATTTTTTCCAGCTAAATTATCAACAGAAGGGGATAACCCCACACACAAATCATTAGAATCATGAACTTCAACTGAACCCAATTTCCTTGTCGAGGCACCTCTACATCGCGAGCGAAATGCACGCAAAAATCTCATAGAATGGACAGAAAGGGAGCCCGGAACCATACCTTGGTCGCCAGGCCACGGTGGGGGCTCGATGCCGCGTCGGCCGCCCGCATGAGCTTGGTGTAGGCCACCAGGACACCGACCAGCCCCGTTCTCCCCACGGCCAGCAGCATTGACAAACGCTACTGCCGGTGAGGAGGCAAGGCCTCGGGCGGAAGCAACCTGGTGGGGATCCTGGATATCGCCTCCATGCGTGGCCTCGCGATGTTGAGGCGAGGAGGGTTGGATCTGAACTCCCTCCACCGCCGCGCCTGCGCCGGATCTGACGAGTCCGCTTCCTGGATCGCCGAGAAGAGGAACTCCACATCTGATGCGCCATCGTCGCCGGTGAACCTCCAGTATTCTTCGTACCTGGCGAACTGCAGGATGCTCGCGAAGATCTCCGGCCACATCGACCGGTCGGGGAATCTCTCCCGCACCACCCGCTCCATCTCCTGGTATGCCTCCGGGGAGTTCGCATCGACTGGAGGCGGCGACAGCCGCAGTGGCGCTGCCACCCGCGTCGCCGGCAGCACGCGTCGGATCTGCGCACCCCGACGGCGTGGCGCGGTCATCCAGTCCAGAGGCGAGTGGGAGTAAGCACGGGGGAGGTGCGAAAATGGCGGTGGGAATGGAGGTAGGTGGGGTGGGGAGAGAGGTAGGTGGGGGAGGGGGAGGGAAAAAATCGCCTCATCCGTGGGTCATCTACTATGTTTTGCATCTTGATGGCACATTTGAAAAAGGCACTTGGCAGTTTTGCATACTGGTCCACGTTTTTGCAAAAAAGAGTAAGGCGGGACAAAATTCATCTCCCACCTCATCTGTATACTGCCTCTTTTTAACGGCTGACATGAGCTACTACCAGAATACTTATTTTTCTTCATTTCACATAGCTAGATCCTACCATGTCCACCTTACATTGCACCCGTACCATTTGTGTGTTGAAGGAAATGTTACAACAATATTTCGGAGGCACTGTAGATGTTTTGCATATGCATTTTTAAACAAAAAAAACATGACACTAGTTTTAAATGGCTGGGCAACGTCAGAATATCAGTAATCCAGTTCATGATGTGGAAATTGCCTCACAAATTTATTGGATATATGTATAACTTGACGCACACAAGTGGCATAAAAACTGATGTTACATATATACAATGTTGCACTTTACAGGGAAGCATCAAGTGCAGAAAGTGATGGAAATCAGAAAAAGGTCTTAAAATAATTACTTCCTCTCACCATATACAAGTACTTCTAGTAAATGGTAGTACTCATGGGCAGGGTCTTTTAGAAGATGCATTACCAGCATCCATATCATAAAAAATTATTAAACAGATATGTAACCCAAGATTTATGGAATTATGGAATACAAGACGCCTGATGAAATGCTCCCTCAGGGGGTGTTTGTTTCCAGTGACTTTTTCATGTAGGGACTAGAAAAAGTCCCTCTTAGAGACTTTTTAACCAAACAGGAGGGACTACTAGGGACTAAAAGTTGCTTTTTTGGACTAAATGAAGAAGACTCTCAAGGAGATTCTTTTTTGGGACTTTTTCAACAATGCCCCTCCCTGCACCCATTGCCCCGCCGCCCCATGATGTTGTTTGATTGTTATTTTTCTGTATACTAGGGGTAACATGGTCTTTTACATGTCATTTAATAACCTTTAGGGAGGGACTAGGGACTTTTTAGTCCCTGGAAACAAACAGGGAGGGACTTTTTAGGGACTAGGGACTTTTTAGTTGGAACTAGAAAAAGTCCTAGGACTTATGAACCAAATAGGGCCTCAGACCTGCAGTAATAAACTACACGAGATCTAGTAACCTGAAATTTGGTAACCTGGATCTGAAGGTGGGGGAGAGAGATGATTGCATTTGGGCCTTGGGGAGGAGATCTGTGCGCCTACTTCGTCCAATTTAGGGACAACATAAGGTTCTTTTTGCAAGTGTGCCAGCAGCCCAATCCGTTCCTAGATCTTCTCCCTTCCTTTTCAATCTAACGGTTCACAATTGGCCGGTGCATCTGGTGCACCAATTCCTTCGTTGCATAGGATACATTCTCTACTCGGCAAGTGCCCTCTATGCTTGCCCTCTATGCGGCTGTGATATCATCCATCGTTGCTTGATAGCATATGCAAGCAATAAATACTCCCTCTGTCCCAAAATATAAGAACATTTTTGACACTATTGTAGTGTTAAAAATGTTCTTATATTGTGGGACAGAGGGAGTAGTTTTGAACAAAAAACATTATTGCATATGTCAAGAGTAAAAAATGGACTTCTTTCTTCATTTTTCAGGGAAAACGGACTCCTTAGGGCATCTCCAACATCTACCTGCAAAAAGAAAAATCTCCAACGTCAACACCTAAACCTCATGCAAGCGTCCGAATAAAGCTGTTCGGACGCTGCAAGCCATCCAACGATGTCCCGCATTTGTCTGTGGACCAGTCCGCATGTCCATTTTCCAGTAAACCAGAAGCGAACTAGGGGGATTTGTAGGTGTTCGAAACACCGCCATGTAGAACTTCGACACCCCTTCCGATCATCACGTGAGATGGGGTAGTTTTCAATGGTGAACATCACTATGTTGATCATATCTACTATATGATTCATGTTCGACCTTTCAGTCTTCGTGTTCCGAGGCCATATCTGTATATGCTAGGCTCGTCAAGTTTAACCTGAGTATTCCGCATGTGCAACTGTTTTTCACCCGTTGTATTTGAGCGTAGAGCCTATCACACCCGATCATCACGTGGTGTCTCAGCACGAAGAACTTTCGCAACGGTGCATACTCAGGGAGAACACTTCTTGGTAATTAGTGAGAGATTAATCTTAAAATGCTATCGTCAATCAAAGCAAGATAAGATGCATAAAGGATAAACATCACATGCAATCAATATAAGTGATATGATATGGCCATCATCCTCTTGTGCTTGTGATCTCCATCTCCGAAGCACCATGGTGATCACCATCATCACCGGCACGACACCTTGATCTCCATCGTAGCATCATTGTCGTTACGCCATCTATTGCGTCTATGACTATCGCTGCCGCTTAGTGATAAAGTAAAGCAATTATAGGGCGCTTGCATTTCATACAATAAAGCGACAACCATATGGCTTCTGCTGCTAGTTGCCGATAACTCGGTTACAAAACATGATCATCTCATACAATAAAATATAGCATCACATCTTGACCATATCACATCACAACATGCCCTGCAAAAACAAGTTAGACATCCTCTACTTTGTTGTTGCAAATTTTACGTGGCTGCTACGGGCTGAGCCAGAACCGTTCTTACCTACGCATCAAAACCACAACGATAGTTCATCAAGTTAGTGTTGCTTTAACCTTCGCAAGGACCGGGCGTAGCCACACTCGGTTCGACTAAAGATGGAGAAACAGACACCCGCCAGCCACCTGTGTGCAAAGCACGTCGGTAGAACCAGTCTTGCGTAAGCGTACGCGTAAGGTCGGTCCAGGCCGCTTCATCCAACAATACCGCCGAACCAAAGTATGACATGCTAGTAAGCAGTATGACTTGTATCGCCCACAACTCACTTGTGTTCTACTCGTGCATATAACATCTTGCTACGTCTTGAGCTTGCGTTGGTTTTCCTCGAAGAGGAGAGGGTGATGCAGCAATAGTAGCGTAAGTATTTCCCTCAGTTTTTGAGAACCAAGGTATCAATCCAGTAGGAGGCTCCTCAAAAGTCCCACGCACCTACACAAACAAACTGAGAACTCGCAACCAACGCAATAAAGGGGTTGTCAATCCCTTCACGGCCACTTGCAAAAGTGAGATCTAATAAAGATAGTATGATAAGATAAATATATTTTTGGTATTTTATAAGATAGATGCAAAAAGTAAAGATGTAAATAAAAGTAGATTGAAAGCAAATATGATAAGAGATAGACCCGGGGGCCATAGGTTTCACTAGAGGCTTCTCTCAAGATAGCATAAGTATTACGGTGGGTGAACAAATTACTGTCGAGCAATTGATCAAAAAGCGCATAGTTATGAGATTATCTAGGCATGATCATGTATATAGGCATCACGTCCATAACAAGTAGACCAACTCCTGCCTGCATCTACTACTATTACTCCACACATCGACCGACTCCTGCCTGCATCTAGAGTATTAAGTTCATAAGAACAGAGTAACGCATTAAGCAAGATGACATGATGTAGAGGGATAAACTCAAGCAATATGATATAAACCCCATCTTGTTATCCTCGATGGCAACAATACAATACGTGCCTTGCAACCCTTTCTGTCACTGGGTAAGGACACCGCAAGATTGAACGCAAAGCTAAGCACTTCTCCCATGGCAGGAAAGATCAATCTAGTAGGCCAAACCAAACTGATAATTCAAAGAGACTTGCAAAGATAACTCAATCATACATAAAAGAATTCAGAGAAGATTCAAATATTATTCATAGATAAACTTGATCATAAACCCACAATTCATCGGATCTCGACAAACACACCGCAAAAGGAGTTTACATCGAATAGATCTCCACAAGAGAGGGGGAGAACATTGTATTGAGATCCAAAAAGAGAGAAGAAGCCATCTAGCTAATAACTATGGACCCGTAGGTCTGTGGTAAACTACTCACAACTCATCGGAGGGGCAAGGATGTTGATGTAGAGACCCTCCATGGTTGATTCCCCCTCCGGCAGAACACCGACGAAGGCTCCAAGATGGGATCTCGCGGATACAGAAGGTTACGGCGGTGGAAATTGTGTTTCGTAGTGCTCCTGGATGTTTTCGGGGTACGTAGGTATATATATAGGAGGAAGAAGTACATCGGTGGCCGCCCGAGGGGCCCACGAGACAGGGGGCGCGCCCTATAGGGGGGCGGCCTCCTATCTCGTGGGGGCCTCGGCTGCTTCTTGACTTTCACTCCAAGTCCTCTGGATCACATTCGTTCCAAAAATCACGCTCCCGAAGGTTTCATTCCGTTTGGGTGTGCCAAACGTCACAACGTAACTGGGTGACTATAAAGGTGCACTACGGGTATCTCCGAAAGTGTCTGTTGGGTTGGCACGAATCGAGACTGGGATTTGTCACTTCGTATGACGGAGAGGTATCTATGGGCCCACTCGGTAATGCATCATCATAATGAGCTCAATGTGACCAAGTGTCTGGTCACGGGATCATGCATTATGGTATGAGTAAAGTGACTTGTCGGTAACGAGATTGAACGATGTATTGGGATACTGACAATCGAGTCTCGGGCAAGTAACGTACCGATTGACAAAGGAAATTGAATACGGGATTGATTGAATCCTCGACATCGTGGTTCATCCAATGAGATCATCGAGGAGCATGTGGGAGCCAACATGGGTATCCAGATCCCGTTGTTGGTTATTGACCGGAGAGGCGTCTCGGTCATGTCTGCATGTCTCCCGAACCCGTAGGGTCTACACACTTAAGGTTCGGTGACACTAGGGTTGTAGAGATATGAGTATGGAGTAACCTGAAAGTTGTTCGGAGTCCCGGATGAGATCCCGAACGTCACGAGGAGTTCCGGAATGGTCCGGAGGTGAAGAATTATATATAGGAAGTGCAGTTTCGGCCATCGAGAAAGTTTCGAGGGTCACCAGTATTGTACCGGGACCACCAGAAAGGTCCCGGGGGTCCACCGGGTGGGGCCACCTATCCCGGAGGGCCCCATGGGCTGAAGTGGGAGGGGAACCAGCCCCTGGTGGGCTGGTGCGCCCCCCTTGGGCCCCCGTGCGCCTAGGGTTGGAAACCCTAGGGGTGGGGGGCGCCTCCACTTGCCTTGGGGGGCGGGCCTATATAAAGAAGGGGGAGGGAGGGCAGCCGCACCCTAGCCCCTGGCGCCTCCCTCTCCCTCCTGCTACACCTCTCCCTCTCGTAGTGCTTGGTGAAGCCCTGCCGAGATCGCTGCTGCATCCACCACCACGCCGTCGTGCTGCTGGATCTTCATCAACCTCTCCTTCCCCCTTGCTGGATCAAGAAGGAGGAGAAGTCTTCCCAACCGTACGTGTGTTGAACGCGGACGTGTCGTCTGTTCGGCGCTAGGCTCTCCGGTGATTTGGATCACGACGAGTACGACTCCCTCAACCCCGTTCTCTTGAACGCTTCTGCACGCGATCTACAAGGGTATGTAGATGCACTCCTCTCTCTCGTTGCTAGATGACTCCATAGATTGATCATGGTGAAGCGTAGAAATTTTTTATTTTCAGCAACATTCCCCAACAGTGGCATCATGAGCTAGGTCTATGCATAGTTACTATGCACGAGTAGAACACAAACAAATTGTGGGCGTAGATGTTGTCAATTTTCTTGCCACTACTAGTCTTATCTTGCTTCGGCGACATCGTGGGATGAAGCGGCCCAGACCGACCTTACACGTATGCTTACGTGAGACAGGTTCCACCAACTGACATGCACTAGTTGCATAAGGTGGCTAGCGGGTGTCTGTCTCTCCCACTTTAGTTGGAGCGGATTCGATGAAAAGGGTCCTTATGAAGGGTAATAGAAATTGGCATATCACGTTGTGGTTTTACGTAGGTAAGAAACGTTCTTGCTAGAAACCTATAGAAGCCACGTAAAAACTTGCAACAACAATTAGAGGACGTCTAACTTGTTTTTGCAGCAAGTGCTTTGTGATGTGATATGGCCAAAGGATGTGATGAATGATATATGTGATGTATGAGATGATCATGTTCTTGTAATAGGAATCACGACTTGCATGTCGATGAGTATGACAACCGGCAGGAGCCATAGGAGTTGTCTTTATTTTTTGTATGACCTGCGTGTCATTGAAGAACACCATGTAAATTACTTTACTTTATTGCTAAACGCGTTAGCCATAGAAGTAGAAGTAGTCGTTGGCATGACAACTTCATGAAGACATGATGATGGAGATCATGATGATGGAGATCATGGTGTCATGCCGGTGACGAAGATGATCATGGAACCCCGAAGATGGAGATCAAAGGAGCAATATGATATTGGCCATATCATGTCACTATTTGATTGCATGTGATGTTTATCATGTTTTACATCTTATTTGCTTAGAACGACGGTAGCTTAAATAAGATGATCCCTCGAAATAATTTCAAGAAAAGTGTTCCCCCTAACTGTGCATCGCTGCGAAGGTTCGTTGTTTCGAAGCACCACGTGATGATCGGGTGTGATAGATCCTAACGTTCGAATACAACGGGTGTAAGCCAGATTTACACACGCAATACACTTAGGTTGACTTGACGAGCCTAGCATGTACAGACATAGCCTCGGAACACGGAAGACTGAAAGGTCGAGCATGAGTCGTATAGAAGATACGATCAACATGGAGATGTTCACCGATGATGACTAGTCCGTCTCACGTGATGATCGGACACGGGCTAGTCGAGTCGGATCATGTATCACTTAGATGACTAGAGGGATGTCTAATCTGAGTGGGAGTTCATTGTATAAGTTGATTAGATGAACTTAATTATCATGAACTTAGTCTAAAAACCTTTGCCAAATGTCTTGTAGATCAAATGGCCAACGCTCATGTCCACCTCAACTTCAACGCGTTCCTAGAGAAAACCAAGCTGAAAGATGATGACAGCAACTATACAGACTGGGTCCGGAACCTGAGGATCATCCTAATAGCTGCCAAGAAAGATTATGTCGTAGAAGCACCGCTAGGTGAAGCACCCATCCCAGAGAACCAAGACCTTATGAATGCTTGGCAGTCTCATGCTGATGATTACTCCCTCGTTCAGTGCGGCATGCTTTACAGCTTAGAACCGGGGCTCCAAAAGCGTTTTGAGCAACACGGAGCATATGAGATGTTCGAAGAGCTGAAAATGGTTTTCCAAGCTCATGCCCGGGACGAGAGATATGAAGTCTCCGACAAGTTCTTCAGTTGTAAGATGGAGGATAATAGTTCTGTCAGTGAGCACATACTCAAGATGTGTGGGTTGCACAACCGCTTGACTCAGCTGGGAGTTAATCTCCCGGATGACGCGGTTATTGACAAAATCCTTCAGTCGCTTCCACCGAGCTACAAGAGCTTTGTGATGAACTTCAATATGCAGGGGATGGAAAAGACCATTCCTGAGGTATATTCAATGCTGAAATCAGCGGAGGTAGAGATCAAAAAGGAACATCAAGTGTTGATGGTGAATAAAACCACTAAGTTCAAAAAGGGCAAGGGTAAGAAGAACTTCAAGAAGGACGGCAAGGGAGTTGCCGCGCCCGGTAAGCCAGTTGTCGGGAAGAAGTCAAACAATGGACCAAGCCTGAGACTGAGTGCTTCTATTGCAAGGGAAGTGGTCACTGGAAGCGGAACTGCCCCAAGTACTTAGCGGACAAAAAGGCCAGCAAAACCAAAGGTATATGTGATATACATGTAATTTATGTGTACCTTACCAGTGCTCGTAGTAGCTCCTGGGTATTTGATACGGTGCGGTTGCTCATATTTGTAACTCAAAGCAGGAGCTGCGGAATAAGCGGAGACTGGCGAAGGACGAGGTGACGATGCGCATCGGGAAAGGTTCCAAGGTCGATGTGATCGCCGTCGGCACGCTACCTCTATATTTACCTACGGGATTAGTTTTAAACCTCAATAATTGTTATTTAGTACCAGCTTTGAGCATGAACATTGTATCAGGATCTCGTTTAATTCGAGATGGCTACTCATTTAAATCCGAGAATAATGGTTGTTCTATTTATATGAGACATATGTTTTATGGTCATGCCCCGCCGGTGAATGGTTTATTCTTAATGAATCTCGAGCGTAATGTTACACATATTCATAGTGTGAATAACAAAAGATGTAAAGTTGATAATGATAGTCCCACATACTTGTGGCACTGCCGCCTTGGTCACATTGGTGTCAAGCGCATGAAGAAGCTCCATGCTGATGGACTCTTAGAGTCTCTAGATTATGAATCGTTTGACACATGCGAACCATGCCTCATGGGAAAAATGACCAAGACTCCGTTCTCCGGAACAATGGAGCGAGCAACCAACTTATTGGAAATCATACATACTGATGTGTGCGGTCCAATGAGCGTCGAGGCTCGTGGAGGCTATCGTTATGTTCTCACCCTCACTGATAACTTGAGTACATATGGGTATGTCTACTTGATGAAACACAAGTCCGAGACCTTTGAAAAGTTCAAGGAATTTCAGAATGAGGTAGAGAATCAACGTGACCGAAAGATAAAGTTCTTACGATCAGATCGTGGGGGAGAATATTTAAGTCACAAATTTGGTACGCACTTAAGGAAATGTGGAATCGTTTCACAACTCACGCTGCCTGGAACACCTCAGCGTAATGGTGTGTCCGAACGTCGTAATCGCACTCTATTGGATATGGTGCGATCTATGATGTCACTTACCGATTTACCGCTATCATTTTGGGGATACGCTCTAGAGACAGCTACATTCACTTTAAATAGGGCACCGTCTAAATCCGTTGAGACGACACCATATGAATTATGGTTTGGGAAGAAACCTAAGCTATCGTTTCTAAAAGTTTGGGGATGCGATGCTTATGTCAAGAAACTTCAACCTGAAAAGCTCGAACCCAAGTCGGAAAAATGCGTCTTCATAGGATACCCTAAGGAAACCATTGGGTATACCTTCTACTTAATATCCAAGGGCAAGATCTTTGTTGCCAAGAATGGATCCTTTCTGGAGAAAGAGTTTCTCTCGAAAGAAGTAAGTGGGAGGAAAGTGGAACTTGATGAAGTACTACCTCTTGAACCGGTAAGTAGCGTAGCTCAGGAAGATGTTCCTGTGGTGCCTGCACCAACTGGAGAGGAAACGAATGATGATGATCAAGGTACTTCGGATCAAGTTACTACTGAACTTCGTAGGTCCACGAGGACACGTTCCACACCAGAGTGGTATGGCAACCCTGTCATGGAAATCATGTTGTTAGACAACGGTGAACCTTCGAACTATGAAGAAGCAATGGCGGGCCCAGATTCCAACAAATGGCTTGAAGCCATGCAATCCGAGATAGGATCCATGTATGAAAACAAAGTATGGACTTTGACAGACTTGCCCGATGATCGGCGGGCAATAGAAAACAAATGGATCTTTAAGAAGAAGACGGACGCGGATGGTAATGTTACCATATATAAAGCTCGACTTGTTGCTAAGGGTTATCGACAAGTTCAAGGGATTGACTACGATGAGACATTCTCTCCCATAGTGAAGCTGAAGTCCGTCCAAATCATGTTAGCAATTGCCGCATACTATGATTATGAGATATGGCAGATGGACGTCAAAACGGCATTCCTTAACGGTCATCTTAAGGAAGAACAGTATATGATGCAGTCGGAAGGTTTTGTCGACCCTAAGAATGCTAACAAGGTATGCAAGCTCCAGCGCTCCATCTATTGGCTGGTGCAAGCATCTCGGAGTTGGAACATTCGCTTTAATGAAATGATCAAAGCGTTTGGGTTTATGCAGACTTATGGAGAAGCATGCGTTTACAAGAAAGTGAGTGGGAGCTCTGTAGCATTTCTCATATTATATGTGGATGACATACTTTTGATGGGAAATGATATAGAACTTTTGGACAACATTAAGGCCTACTTGAATAAGTGTTTTTCAATGAAGGACCTTGGAGAAGCTGCTTACATATTATGCATCAAGATCTATAGAGATAGATCGAGACGCCTCATAGGTCTTTCACAGAGTACATACCTTGATAAGATATTGAAGAAGTTCAATATGGATCAGTCCAAGAAGGGGTTCTTGCCTGTGTTGCAAGGTGTGAAATTGAGCTCGGCTCAATGTCTGACCACGACAGAAGATAGAGAAAAGATGAGTGTCGTCCCCTATGCCTCAGCCATAGGGTCTATCATGTATGCCATGACCTATGCCAGACCTGATATAAACCTTGCCGTAAGTTTGGTAGGAAGGTACCAAAGTAATCCCGACATGGAACACTGGACAGCGGTCAAGAATATCTTGAAGTACCTGAAAAGGACTAAGGATATGTTTCTCGTATATGGAGGTGACGAAGAGCTCGTCGTAAAGGGTTACGTCGACGCTAGCTTCGACACAGATCTGGATGACTCTAAGTCACAAACCGGATACGTGTATATTTTGAATGGTGGGGCAGTAAGTTGGTGAAGTTGCAAGCAGAGCGTTGTGGCGGGATCTACATGTGAAGCGGAGTACATGGCAGACTCGGAGGCAGCGCATGAAGCTATCTGGGTGAAGGAGTTCATCACCGACCTAGGAGTCATACCCAATGCGTCGGGGCCGATCACACTCTTCTGTGACAACACTGGAGCTATTGCACTTGCCAAGGAGCCCAGGTTTCACAAGAAGACCAGTGTCGGTGTCAAAACCGGTGGATCTCGGGTAGGGGTTCCCGAATTGTGCGTCTAGGCGGATGGTAACAGGAGACAAGGGACGCGATGTTTTTACCCAGGTTCGGGCCCTCTCGACGGAGGTAAAACCCTACTCCTGCTTGATTAATATTGATGATATGGGTAGTACAAGAGTAGGTCTACCACGAGATCAAAGAGGCTAAACCCTAGAAGCTAGCCTATGGTATGATTGTTGTTCGTCCTACGGACTAAAACCCTCCGGTTTATATAGACACCGGAGAGGGTTAGGGTTACACAGAGTCGGTTACAATGGTAGGAGATCTACATATCCGTATCGCCAAGCTTGCCTTCCACGCCAAGGAAAGTCCCATCCGGACACGGGACGAAGTCTTCAATCTTGTATCTTCATAGTCTAGGAGTCCGGCCAACGGTGATAGTTCGGCTATCTGGACACCCCCTAATCCAGGACTCCCTCAGTAGCCCCCGAACCAGGCTTCAATGACGACGAGTCCGACGCATAGATTGTCTTCGGCATTGCAAGGCGGGTTCTTCTCCAAATTCCATATACTTGTCGAATAGTGTCGGGCTTCAGATAAATGTTGCGCTCCTCGGCTTCCACGCCCAATAATGGTCATCTTCCACGTGTCGAACGAATGCGAAAAGCCAGGGTATTTTTACACTTTCCCCCCTAGCTACGCAAATGTGCTGCCTATAAAAAGAGACGAGGATCTAGATCCAAATCACACCACCTCCCCTTCGCAAGCTTTCACCGGAGCGCCTCTGACAAAGAATCCATTCTATCATGGACAGTCGACGTGGCTCCTCCTCTCGCGCTCCCAGCCCCAAGCCTGGGGATTGGGAGAGATGCTCAGTCCCGCATAGCAAGCTAGTGACGCTCCAAACCAAGGGATTTCTTCCCCCAGCCTTCATGGTTCCGGTTCGAGTCGGACTCGCCACCTACAAGGGCGGAAAGCAAGCGGATTCGAGTCCTCGATCCTTCCAAAGGAGAGCGGGCATGCTTTGTCTCTTATCTAATAAGAGGACTCGGATTTCCAATACATCCGTTTCTCTGGGGGCTCCTGGAGTTCTATGGCCTCCAGCTGCATCACCTTACGCCTGCCTCCATTCTGCACATCGCGGGCTTCGTAGCCCTTTGCGGACTGTTTTTGGGCGTCGAGGCTCATTTTGCACTGTGGAAGAGATTATTCTGCCTCGTACCCCGTTCTCATGAGGGGTCAATATATCAAGTGGGCGGAGCCGAGCTATGGCGCATCACCGGGACCGGATATCTATTCGGAACCCCGAAGAAGGCGTCCGAAGACTGGCCTTCGGAATGGTTTTATATAGAAGACGCCCCGCTACCGGATCCTATTCGAACCGGCCTCCCGGAGTTCAGTAATGCTCCCTTGAAGAAACGCCTAAGTTGGCATCCACGGAGCCCCAGAGGAACAGCGACAGGGACGTCCTTTACCTGATGAGCCGAATAAGGTTGCTAGCTCATTCCGGACTGACCATGATCAGTGTCATGGCCACATGCATTATGCGGGGAGTGCATCCACTTCAATATAGGGGCCACCCCATGTGGGATTTCAACGGGGATGACGATGCTACCCGTCACGGCCATAAGGGGCCGGGATCAGTCGCTGAACTAGGGAAGATCTTGTCCATGTTGTACAAGGGGGAAGAGGAGGATTTTCTCCGCGTCAGTCCATTGAACGGATTTTCTATGAACAATCCTCGAAGCTGGGTAAGCGAACATCTCCTTTCCCGCACATCCGATCCGTACTCCCACGATTATATATCTCATTTTGTGAGTTCAACACAGGAACTGCGTCAGGCCATAAAAGATATAAACAGCCCGCATCCGCAACCCAAGGATCCGGAACGGTTCCTCGATCCGGCCTCCCAAGAGGATCTGGACATATTGGTGGAGCTGATTGATGGGGTATTTCACCAACTGGGCATCGATAATGCCTTGGTCGCCATTACGGCCGATTACCCCGGAATACTTCCAGCCTCACAGGTAACTGAGACCGAAGCCCCAGTACTTTGATAATGACTCATCCGTGCTTATTTTTGATCACCTTATATCAATGGTGTTTCGCAGGGGGTTCCTCTGAGGCGGGAAGCCAAGCCTGCAGCGGCTAGCCAACAAGGGGCAGTGCGGCCACGCAGGCTAAAAAGAAGTGCGGTCCGGGTTGAAATGCAGCCGCAACAATAAGGCATGTCACCATATTCCCGGGATTGATTTCAAGAAGGTATATTAACACTGGTGCTCCTTTCAAAAAGAGCGCTCGCCAGATTGTGTCCGGAGAGATGGCCAATCGAGCCTCCGCCAGCCAAGCTCCAACGTCAGGTCCGGAAGCGGAGGTGAACACGAGGCGTGCGTTGAATGCTCCTCCGACAGAGGATGCCGACAGATTGTCCGCCACCAACTCCGAGGTGGAGAGTGCCATGAATCACAGGCGCCGCCGGACAGTTCTTCATGATGCATATTTCTCCCAAGAGGCATTGAACGCCTTCAATTCGGGAGACGCGCACCTTCGTGCCGCTCAAGATGGTCTAGCCAGAGCAACAGAGCAGTATAAAGGACATACGGGTGAGGAAATTTGACAGTTATATATGCCAGTAGCCCCCGAGACTTAAAATAGTTAGGAGAACCGATTTAAGGATCATTTGTTATGCAGGATCTTATGGAAAAGAATACCCGACTATCTCAGGAGCTTGAAGAGTGCAAGGCCCAGCTTAAGTCCGCACTAGCCGCCCCGGGGGAGCCACAAAGACCCCCTCCGGTAATATATACTTTGAAAGATAAGTAGTTTGTTAAGTGCGGCGTGTGTATGAGTCTGACAATAATATTGCAGATGGCGCCGGACTAGATCCGGACAAGCAACATCTCCTGCGCTAGTTAAAGGCCGGCGAGAATGTGCTTACAAGGGTGAGGCAAGAGAAAAATAATCTCCAAGGTGCCAACACCCAGCTGGGTGAGGAACTAAAGGATGTTCGAGCCCAGCTGTCTGACTCCATTAAGGAGAATCGGCGGCTTCGTCGCCGCATTTATAGTAAGTGCTTGAGCGAGCTTTTTTGAAAAGAAGAGTTCGGCGAGGAAGTCGACTAACAAAAATATGTCTGTAGGTATGTTCATAGGTCGTCCTACAGAGGAAATGCCCGGTTCAACGGGTGACCTACTTCCCGAGCTGCTGCAACTGCATGAACGAGTTCGGCAGGTGATGAGAGACGTCGCTCAGGCCTTGTGGCCATCCATCTCCCTACCTGAAGGCCTTGGAGAGATTGCAGAGAGGCTTTAGGGAGCACGGCGGCGCTTCCGGCTATGGAAGATATGGGCCTGTCGTCAAGGCGCCAGGGAGCCCTGGGCCATGGTGAAGACGTGGTACACGAAGGCTGACCCAAACCACATGGCCGAGGTCGGACCTGTGGGGCCCGATGGGAAGGAGATCCCTGTGAGCTTAGTGTACGGCCAAGTAGAGTTGGCCACAAAGTATTCCCAGCGGGACTGTAAACTAGACAGCCTATTAGATGGTATTGAAGAGGAATACAATCAGTCAATTTGACTATGTAATTAAAAATGACATGTAAAATGCCTTCTAGCCGGATTGTAGATCGTTTGTCGTAGCGGACCCTTTCGCTTCAACCTCGGGGCCCTATAGTCCGGAGTGTGTCCGAATACCCTCGCGGTTATGTAAGAACCGGGGCATGCGTGGATACCAGGCGTAGGGGTCATTAGTGCTCTATCAGACAAGTGCCCAACTAGTTATCTTACATTACATGGTTAGTAAGAAACATCTTCCAGGGAGAATAGTTCCGTTAGGGGTTCCTTTCCCTGGGAGGCATGCCCTAAAGTGCATGTCCGGACTGCGAAAAAAGCAGTAAAACATCTGGGGGCAGATAAATGAATAAATAAGAAATTGTCTTTTAGTTCACCGACCGAATATTCCCTTAAGAACGCTAGCTTTCGGCTTCACCCAGTCTGAGGTACACGTCCGGCTGACCCGGTGGTAACAATCACAGAGGTGCTCCCTTTACCACCTAGCCGAACAATCGGGAACGTAGGGGTAAGCACGGGAGCCAGGCAACCCAGCTTGGCCAAAACTTAAGTCATATCGATGCATATAATGGTGAATAAAAGGTACATGCAGAATTGTGACACATGTGTTGGGCATAAAGCCCGTAGAAATAAGCTTCTGTTAAAGAAGCCCCCAGGTATACTGAGCGCGACAACGTGTCAAGTGTGTGCGAACAATGCGCAAACGAGCCTTCAACGGCTTCAGAAAAAGGAGGGAGAAGGAGAGAAATAAAAGACAGTTAAAGTATAAAATATAGACGGAGGAAGGAGACGAACCCTGAGTCCGGCGCTAGGCGTAAAATCTTCGGAGATGGGCTGCATTCCATGGGTTCGGCTCCAGTCGGTTATCCGATGCGTTCCGGAGACGGTACGTGCCGCCGGTCAGGACTTGGTCGATGATGAAGGGACCCTCCCATTTGGGCTTGAGTTTGTCCTTTTTCTTGTCCGGCAGGCGTAGAACTAATTCGCCAACATTGTAAGCTTTGGCCCATACTTCTCTGCTTTGGTATCTTCGAGCATGTATTTGATAGAATGCAGAACGGGCTTTTGCCATGTCGTGCTCCTCCTCCAAGGCGTCCAAACTGTCCTGCCGATCGAGCTCGGCTTCTCTTTCTTTGTACATGTGCATGCGAGGTGAGTCATGAATTATGTCGCAGGGCAAAACTGCCTCTGCGTCGTACACCATAAAAAATGGTGTGAATCCGGTAGTGCGATTCGCCGTGGTCCGCAGCCCCCATAGTACGGAGTTGAGTTCCTCTACCCAGTGCGTATTAGATTCCTTGAGGGACCGCACTAGCCTGGGTTTACTGCCGCTTAGACCGTTTGCTCGCTCGACTTGACCGTTAGTTTGAGGGTGATAGACTGAAGCGTAGTCGAGCTTGATGCCCATGTTTTTGCACCAGAGTTTGACCTCGTCGGCCGTAAAGTTCGTGCCATTATCAGTGATGATGCTGTAGGGGACGCTGTAATGGTGTACTACCCCTGATATGAAGTCTATCACCGGTCCGGATTCGGCCGTCTTAACAGGCTTTGCCTCTATCCATTTGGTGAATTTATCCACCATGACCAGTAGGTATTTTTGCTTGTGGGTTCCTCCCTTAAGGGGTCCGACCATATCAAGCCGCCAGACCGCGAACGGCCAGGTGATGGGTATAGTTTTGAGGGCGGTGGGTGGCATGTGGCTTTGATTAGCAAAGAGCTGGCATCCTACGCATCGTTCGACCAAGTCCTGAGCATCTGCCTGGGTCGTCGGCCAATAAAATCTTGTACGGAAGGCCTTGCCTACAAGGGCCCGGGCTGCGACGTGGTGCCCGCCGAGTCCGGCATGAATTTCAGCCAGAAGATTTTGCCCTTCCTCTTCGGAGATACACCTTTGAAGGACTCCGGTTGTGCTTTTCTTATAAAGCTCTCCCTTGTGGACTTTATAGGCTTTAGATCGCCACACTATGCAGTGGGCCTCGTTTTGGTCCTCGGGAAGTTCCTGCCTAGTTAGGTAGGCTAGGAATGGTTCTGTCCATGGGGCAATGACTGCCATTATTGTGTGGGTTGACGGTGTTATTTCGTTGGCGGAGCCACCAACTGTGTCAGAATGTTCGGTGAGGGGTAGTGTGGTTGGGTCCGGGCTGTTATTTCCGAACTCTCCCTCCCATGATACGGATGGCTTGAAAAGCCTCTCTAGGAAGATGTTGGGAGGGACGGCATCGCGCTTTGCGCCAATGCGTGCCAACACGTCTGCTGCCTGGTTGTTCTCCCGGGCTATATGGTGAAATTCGAGCCCCTCAAACCGAGCTGACATCTTTAAGACGGTGTTGTGATAAGCTGCCATTTTCGGATCCTTGGCATCAAAGTCTCCATTTATTTGGGATATCGCGAGGTTTGAATCCCCGCGGACCTCTAGGCGCTGAATGCCCATGGAGACTGCCATCCGGAGACCATGTAGAAGGGCCTCGTATTCAGCTGCGTTGTTGGAGTCCGTGTACATTATCTGAAGTACGTATTGGACTGTATCTCCGGTTGGGGACGTCAGAATGACGCCAGCCCCCAGGCCAGCCAACATTTTGGAGCCGTTGAAGTGCATGATCCAGTTGGAATATGCGCCGTACTCTTTAGGGAGCTCGGCTTCAGTCCATTCGGCGATGAAGTCGGCCAAAACCTGTGACTTAATAGCTCACCGTGGCTTGTAAGTTATGTCGAACGGGAGGAGCTCGATGGCCCATTTGGCAATCCGGCCCGTTGCGTCGCGGTTGTTTATAATGTCAATAAGAGGTACTTCGGAGTCTACTGTTATCAAACACTCTTGGAAATAGTGTCGCAGCTTCCGGGGTGCCATGAACACCGCGTATGCTATCTTTTGATAATGCGGGTACCATGACTTGCATGGAGTTAGGACAGTGGACACGTAGTAAACTGGTTTTTGGAGAGGGAACTTGTGTCCGTCCGTTTCTCGTTCGACAACGAGCACCGCGCTTACAACTTGATGGTTGCCGCGATGTATAATAGCATTTGTTCGCCCGTGTTGGGCGCGGCCAGGACCGGATTTGTTGCCAATATGGCTTTGATTTCTTCGAGTCCGGCCGTGGCGGCATCCGTCCACTCGAAGTGTTCGGTGCGCCACAGGAGGCGATAAAGGGGTAATGCCTTTTCTCCTAAGCGGGAGATAAAGCGGCTTAGAGCCGCCATGCATCCAGTCAATTTTTGTATTTGCTTGAGGTCTTTTAGGATATCCAATTGTGACAGAGCTCGGATCTTGGCTGGGTTTGCTTCAATTCCTCTACCGGATACGATGAAGCCCAAGAGCTTTCCGGCTGGTACGCCGAAAACGCATTTTTCCGGGTTGAGCTTAATGTCATATGCTCGGAGATTGTCGAATGTGAGCCTCAAGTCGTCTACTAGAGTTTCGACATGCTTAGATTTGACGACCACATCATCTACGTATGCCTCCACTGTTTTGCCGATCTGGTTTGCCAGACATGTCTGAATCATGCGCTGATATGTTGCGTCGGCGTTTTAGAGCCCGAAGGGCATTGTGTTGAAGCAGAATGGGCCGTATGGAGTAATGAATGCCATTGCGGCTTGGTCTGGCTCTGCCATCTTAATTTGGTGGTAGCCAGAGTATGCGTCGAGGAAGCACAATGAATCGTGTCCTGCGGTAGCATCGATAATTTGATCGATGCGGGGGAGGGGGAAGGGATCCTTTGGGCAAGCCTTGTTAAGGTCCTTGAAATCGACACATAGGCGCCAGGATTTGTCCTTCTTTGGTACCATTACCAGGTTTGCTAGCCAGTCCGGATGTTTTATATCTCTAATGAATCCGGCCTCTAGTAGTTTGGCTAGTTCCTCTCCCATGGCCTGTCTCTTGGGTTCGGAGAAGCGCCGAAGAGTTTGTTTGACAGGCTTGAATCCTTTTAGGATATTTAGGCTGTACTCGGCCAGCCGGTGTGGGATTCCTGGCATGTCTGAAGGGTGCCAGGCAAAGATGTCCTAATTTTCCCATAGGAATTCTCGTAGTGCGGCGTCTACATCAGGGTTTAATTGTGCCCCGATGGAGGCTGTTTTTGTAGGGTCTGTTGGATGGACTTGGAATTTGACTATTTCGTCCGCCGGTTTAAAAGAGGTGGACTTGGATCTCTTATTGAGTAACACATCGTCCCTGTTCATCGTGGAGCGCAGCGCAGGTGAGTTCCTCGGTCGCTAGGGCTTCGGATAGTGCCTCAAGGGCAAGTGCGGCTGTTTTATTTTTGGCACGGAGTGCTATGTCCGGGTCACTAGCAAGAGTGATGATTCTGTTGGGTCCGGGCATTTTGAGCTTCATGTACCCGTAATGGGGTATAGCTTGAAAATTTGTGAATGCCTCTCGCCCTAATAGAGCGTGGTATCCGCTACTGAACGGGGCCACTTGGAATGTGACCTCCTCGGACCTGTAATTATCCGGCATGCCGAACACCACCTCCAGTGTGATTTTTCCTGTACAGCATGCTTCCCTACTGGGGATTATTCCTCTAAAGGTTATGCTGCCTCGCTCAATGCGGCTCCAGTCTATTTCCATTTTTCGAAGGGTTTCCTCATAAATGGGGTTTAATCCACTGCCGTCATCCATGAGTACCTTGGTAAGGCGAAAGCCGTCCACTATTGGACTGAGGACCAATGCGGCTGGTGCTCGGGCTGTTCGGAATTTAGGTTCGTCACTGGCGTTAAAGGTAATAGCCGTGTCATTCCATGGATTTATTGTTGCTACCTGGTGGACTTCGGCGAGGTTGCGTATTGTTCGTTTCCGCATATTATTTGATGTGAAAGTTTTGAAGACTGTTAAGACCGTACTGGTATTGCTGGGCTGGTGCTCTGGAGCTAGAAGCTCTTCGCCACTTTTGGCCACCTGCCGTAGTATCCAACATGCTCTAAGGCTATGAGTTGGCGTGGCGCCCTTTGTACTTTGAATTTTGTAGGGTCCATTGAGCCATCCCTCCAGTACGGTTCCATGCCCTTTAAAGGGTTTTTGCTTTTTGGTATTTAACCCAGGTGCCTGGTAATGATGCACCCTTTTAGTTTGGACTGGGGTTTTGTTCAAGGACGGATTATCCCAAAATTTGATTTCGGTTTTCCAGGCGCTCTCCATCGCACAGTACTTTCGTACTATGGACGCCAAGTCGGCAAAGTGTGTAATTTCGCAACGACTTACGGCGTTGAGGATTCCTTCGTCCGTGCAATTATTGCAGAAGAATGAAATTGCGTCCTCTTCACGGTAGTCCTTTATCCTATTCATGACCAGGAGGAATCTGGCCCAATAATGATGTACTGTTTCAGTGGGATCTTGCCGGATTTGGGATAGATCACTTATGTTTGGGTGGGCGGGTGGAGTTAAATTCCGAACTCCGTCCAATCTAAGACTCAGGGGCCAAGAAGCTTCCGAACTTGGAAGCTTGGGTTCTTGGACGTTGTCCGATGAATCTGGCCCGCCGCCTGACTTTAAGTTCAGGGCTTGAGTGGTGTTCTCCCCTCTGCAGGAATCTGGCATGGAGGGGTCAGGAATCCGGACATAGCTGGTCCTTAGGATAGAAGAAGGGTCGCCGTATTGTTCCTCTACCACAGCAACGTGGTGGGTAGCCTGGGAGAGTTAATCTCTCTCAGATCGGTTTTAGGCCCAATCTGGTCGTAATCTGTAGCGACTCTCAGGGCGGAGATGCAATCCAGGAGCTCGTTTAGGGAGGAGAGCTCCATCGGATCTAACTGCTCGGCAAGTTCTGAGTTGATGTGAAGATTGCTTTTGATGACTCGATAAGTCATCGTCGGCGCGGTGGCCGAACAGGCGGTCATAAGAAAACCACCTAGTCGGAGAGTTTGGCCGATGGCCAAAGCTCCTTTGGCAACGGTGCAGTCTTTAAAGATGGGATGAGGCATCCTTCCTGATGGTGACGGCACAGAGGAACTCTCAATGAAAGCACCAATGTCGGTGTCAAAACCGGCGGATCTCAGGTAGGGGTTCCCGAACTGTGCGTCTAGGCGTATGGTAACAGGAGACAAGGGACACGATGTTTTTACCCAGGTTCGGGCCCTCTCGACGGAGGTAAAACCCTACTCCTGCTTGATTAATATTGATGATATGGGTAGTACAAGAGTAGATCTACCACGAGATCAAAGAGGCTAAACCCTAGAAGCTAGCCTATGGTATGATCGTTGTTCGTCCTACAGACTAAAACCCTCCGGTTTATATAGACACCGGAGAGGGTTAGGGTTACACAGAGTCGGTTACAATGGTAGGAGATCTACATATCCGTATCGCCAAGCTTGCCTTCCATGCCAAGGAAAGTCCCATCCGGACACGGGACGAAGTCTTCAATCTTGTATCTTCATAGTCTAGGAGTCCGGCCAACGGTGATAGTTCGGCTATCCGGACAGCCCCTAATCCAGGACTCCCTCAACCAGGCACATCAAGCGTCGCTTCAACTCCATCCGTAAAAATCTTCAAGATGGAGACAATGATATTTGTAAAGTACATACGAATCTGAATGTAGCAGATCCGTTGACTAAACCTCTCCCTAGAGCAAAACATGATCAACACCAGAACGCAATGGGTGTTCGATACATCACAATGTAACTAGATTATTGACTCTAGTGCAAGTGGGAGATGTTGGGGAACGTAGTAATTTCAAAAAATTTCCTACGTACACGCAAGATCATGGTGATGGCATAGCAACGAGAGGGGAGAGTGTTCGTCCACGTACCCTCATAGACCATAAGCGGAAGCGTTTAGCACAACACGGTTGATGTAGTCGTACGTCTTCACGATCCGACCGATCCAAGCACCAAATGTACGGGGCCTCCGAGTTCAGCACATGTTCAGCTCGATGACGGTCTCCGGTCCTCCGATCCATCAAAGGCTCCGGAGATGAGTTCCGTCAGCACGAGGCGTGGTGACGATGATGATGTTCTACCGGCGCAGGGCTTCGCCTAAACTCCACGACGATATGACCGAGGTGGAATATGGTGGAAGGGGGCACCGCACACGGCTAAGGAACGATCCGTAGATCAACTTGTGTGTCTTTGGGGTGCCCCCCGCCCCCGTATATAAAGGAGCCAGGGGGAGGAGGCGGCCGGCCTAGAGGGCGCGCCAAGGGGGGGAGTCCTACTCCCACCGGGAGTAGGACTCCCTCTTTCCAAGTAGGAGTAGGAGAAGGGGGGAAAGACGAGGAAGAGGGGAAGGAAAGGGGGGGCGCCGCCCCCCTTCCCTTGTCCTATTCGGACTAGGAGGGGGAGGGGCGCGCGGCCCCCTTCTGGCTCCTTCCCTCTTCTCCCTCGTGGCCCATGTAGGCCAATCAACCCCCCGGGGGGTTCCGGTAACCTCCCGGTACTCCGGTAAAATGCCGATTTCACCCGGAACCATTCCGATGTCCAAACATAGGCTTCCAATATATCAATCTTTATGTCTCGACCATTCCGAGACTCCTCGTCATGTCCGTGATCACATCCGGGACTCCGAACAAACTTCGGTACATCAAAACTTATAAACTCATAATAAAACTGTCATCGAAACGTTAAGCGTGCGGACCCTCCGGGTTCGAGAACTATGTAGACATGACCTAAAACCATTCTCGGCCAATAACCAATAGCGGGACCAGGATGCCCATGTTGGTTCCTACATATTCTACGAAGATCTTTATCGGTCAAACCGCATAACAACATACGTTGTTCCCTTTGTCATCGGTATGTTACTTGCCCGAGATTTGATCGTCGGTATCCAATACCTAGTTCAATCTCGTTACCGGCAAGTCTCTTTACTCGTTCTTTAATACGTCATCTCATAACTAACTTATTAGTTATAATGCTTGCAAGGCTTAACTGATGAGTATTACCGAGAGGGCCCAGAGATACCTCTCCGACAATCGGAGTGACAAAACCTAATCTTGAAATACGCCAACTCAACATGTACCTTCGGAGACACCTGTAGTACTCCTTTATAATCACCCAGTTACGTTGTGACGTTTGGTAGTACCCAAAGTGTTCCTCCGGTAAACGGGAGTTGCATAATTCTCATAGTTACAGGAACATGTATAAGTCATGAGGAAAGCAATAGCAGAATACTAAACGATCAAGTGCTAAGCTAACGGGATGGGTCATGTCAATCACATCATTCTCCTAATGATGTGATCCCATTAATCAAATGACAACACATGTCTATGGTTAGGAAACATAACCATCTTTGATTAATGAGCTAGTCAAGTAGAGGCATACTAGTGACTATATGTTTGTCTATGTATTCACACATGTATCATGTTTCCGGTTAATACAATTCTAGCATGAATAATAAACATTTATCATGATATAAGGAAATAAATAATAACATTATTATTGCCTCTAGGGCATATTTCCTTCAGTCTCCCACTTGCACTAGAGTCAATAATCTAGATTACATAGTAATGATTCTAACACCCATGGAGTCTTGGTGCTGATCATGTTTTGCTCGTGGGAGAGGCTTAGTCAACGGGTCTGCAACATTCAGATCCGTATGTATCTTGCAAATCTCTATGTCTCCCACTTGGACTTGGTCCCTAATGGAATTGAAGCGTCTCTTGATGTGCTTGGTCCTCTTGTGAAATCTGGATTCCTTTGCCAAGGCAATTGCACCAGTATTGTCACAGAAGATCTTCATTGGTCCCGATGCACTAGGTATGACTCCTAGATCGGAAATGAACTCCTTCATCCAGACTCCTTCATTCGCTGCTTCAGAAGCAGCTATGTACTCCGCTTCACATGTAGATCCCGCCACGACGCTTTGTTTAGAACTGCACCAACTTACAGCTCCACTGTTTAATATAAACACGTATCCAGTTTGCGATTTAGAATCGTCCGGATCAGTGTCAAAGCTTGCATCGACGTAACCTTTTACGACTAGCTCTTTGTCACCTCCATATACGAGAAACATATCCTCAGTCCTTTTCAGGTATTTCAGGATGTTCTTGACCGCTGTCCAGTGATCCACTCCTGGATTACTTTGGTACCTTCCTGCCAAGCTTATTGCTAAGCATATGTTAGGTCTAGTACACAGCATTGCATACATGATAGAGCCTATGGCTGAAGCATAGGGAACATCTTTCATTTTATCTCTATCTTCTGCTGTGGTCGGGCATTGAGTTTGACTCAACTTCACACCTTGTAGTACAGGCAAGAATCCTTTCTTTGCCTTATCCATTTTGAACTTTTTCAAAATTTTGTCAAGGTATGTGCTTTGTGAAAGTCCTATTAAGCGTCTTGATCTATCTCTATAGATCTTGATGCCCAATATATAAGCAGCTTCACCGAGGTCTTTCATTGAAAAACTTTTATTCAAGTATCCCTTTATGCTATCCAGAAATTCTATATCATTTCCAATTAACAATATGTCATCTACATATAAAACTAGAAATGCTACAGAGTTCCCACTCACTTTCTTGTAAATACAGGCTTCTCCAAAAGTCTGTATAAAACCATATGCTTTGATCACACTATCAAAGTGTTTATTCCAACTCCAAGATGCTTGCACCAGTCCATAAATGGAATGCTGGAGCTTGCACACTTTGTTAGCACCTTTTGGATCAACAAAACCTACCGGCTGCATCATATACAACTCTTCTTCTAGAAATCCATTCAAGAATGCAGTCTTGACATCCATTTGCCAAATTTCATAATCATGAAATGCAGCAATAGCTAACATGATTCGGACAGACTTAAGCATCGCTACGGGTGAGAAGGTCTCATCATAGTCAACCCCTTGAACTTGTCGAAAACCTGTCGCAACAAGTCGAGCTTTATAGACAGTTACATTACCATCAGCGTCAGTCTTCTTCTTAAAAATCCATTTATTCTCAATAGCTTGCCGATCATCGGGCAAGTCAACCAAAGTCCATACTTTGTTTTCATACATGGATCCCATCTCAGATTTCATGGCCTCTAGCCATTTTGCGGAATCTGGGCTCATCATCGCTTCCTCATAGTTCGTAGGTTCATCATGGTCAAGTAACATGACTTCCAGAATAGGATTACCGTACCACTCTGGTGCGGATCTTACTCTGGTAGACCTACGAGGTTCTGTAGAAACTTGATCTGAAGTTTCATGATCAATATCATTAGCTTCCTCACTGATTGGTGTAGTTGTCACAGGAACCGGTTCTTGTGATGAACTACTTTCCAATAAGGGAGTAGATACAGTTATCTCGTCAAGTTCTACTTTCCTCCCACTCACTTCTTTCGAGAGAAACTCCTTCTCTAGAAAGGATCCGAATTTAGCAACGAAAATCTTGCCCTCAGATCTGTGATAGAAGGTGTACCCAATAGTCTCCTTTGGGTATCCTATGAAGACACATTTCTCCGATTTGGGTTCGAGCTTATCTGGTTGAAGTTTCTTCACATAAGCATCGCAGCCCCAAACTTTAAGAAACGACAACTTTGGTTTCATGCCAAACCACAGTTCATAAGGTGTCGTCTCAACGGATTTTGATGGTGCCCTATTTAACGTGAATGCGGCCGTCTCTAAAGCATAACCCCAAAACGATAGCGGTAAATCAGTAAGAGACATCATAGATCGCACCATATCAAGTAATGTACGATTACGACGTTCGGACACACCATTTCGTTGTGGTGTTCCAGGTGGCGTGAGTTGCGAGACTATCCCGCATTGTTTCAAGTGTAGACCAAACTCGTAACTCCAATATTCTCCTCCACGATCAGATCATAGAAACTTTATTTTCTTGTTACGATGATTTTCCACTTCACTCTGAAATTCTTTGAACTTTTCAAATGTTTCAGACTTGTGTTTCATTAAGTAGATATGCCCATATCTGCTTAAATCATCTGTGAAGGTGAGAAAATAACGATATCCGCCACGAGCCTCAACATTCATTGGACCACATACATCTGTATGTATGATCTCCAACAAATCTGTTGCTCTCTCCATAGTACCGGAGAACGGCGTTTTAGTCATCTTGCCCATAAGGCACGGTTCGCAAGTACCAAGTGATTCATAATCAAGTGATTCCAAAAGCCCATCAGTATGGAGTTTCTTCATGCGTTTTACACCGATATGACCTAAACGGCAGTGCCACAAATAAGTTGCACTATCATTATCAACTCTGCATCTTTTGGTTTCAACACTATGAATATGTGTATCACTACTATCGAGATTCAATAAAAATAGACCACTCTTCAAGGGTGCATGACCATAAAAGATATTACTCATATAAATAGAACAACCATTATTCTCTGATTTAAAAGAATAACCGTCTTGCATCAAACAAGATCCAGATATAATGTTCATGCTCAATGCTGGCACCAAATAACAATTACTTAGGTCTAATACTAATCCCGATGGTAGATGTAGAGGTAGCGTGCCGACTGCGATCACATCGACTTTGGAACCATTTCCCACGCGCATCGTCACCTCGTCCTTAGCTAATCTTCGCTTAATCCGTAGTCCCTGTTTCGAGTTGCAAATATTAGCAACAGAACCAGTATCAAATACCCAGGTGCTACTGCGAGCATTAGTAAGGTACACATCAATAACATGTATATCACATATACCTTTGTTCACTTTGCCATCCTTCTTATCCACCAAATACTTGGGGCAGTTCCGCTTCCAGTGTCCAGTCTGCTTGCAGTAGAAGCATGCAGTTTCAGGCTTAGGTCCAGACTTGGGTTTCTTCTCTTGAGCAGCAACTTGCTTGCCGTTCTTTTTGAAGTTCCCCTTCTTCTTCCCTTTGCCCTTCTTCTTGAAACTAGTGGTTTTGTTAACCATCAACACTTGATGCTCCTTCTTGATTTCTACCTCCACGGCTTTCAGCATCGCAAAGAGCTCGGGAATAGTCTTGTTCATCCCTTGCATATTATAGTTCATTACGAAGCTCTTGTAGCTTGGTGGCAGTGATTGGAGAATTCTGTCAATGACACTATCATCAGGAAGATTAACTCCCAGTTGAATCAAGTGATTATTATACCCAGACATTTTGAGTATGTGTTCACTGACAGAACTATTCTCCTCCATCTTGCAGCTATAGAACTTATTGGAGACTTCATATCTCTCAATCCGGGCATTTGCTTGAAATATCAACTTCAACTCCTGGAACATCTCATATGCTCCATGACGTTCAAAACGTCGTTGAAGGCCCGGTTCTAAGCCGTAAAGCATGGCACCCTGAACTATAGAGTAGTCATCATCTTTGCTCTGCCAGACGTTCTTAATGTCGTCAGTTGCATCAGCAGTAGGCCTGGCACCCAGCGGTGCTTCCAGGATGTAACTTTTCTGTGCAGCAATGAGGATAATCCTCAGGTTACGGACCCAGTCCGTGTAATTGCTACCATCATCTTTCAACTTTGCTTTCTCAAGGAACGCATTAAATTCAACGGAACAACAACACGAGCCATCTATCTACAAACAAACATAGACAAGCAAGATACTATCAGGTACTAAGTTCATGATAAATTTAAGTTCAATTAATCATATTACTTAAGAACTCCCACTTAGACAGACATCTCTCTAGTCATCTAAGTGATCACGTGATCCAAATCAACCAAACCATGTCCGATCATCACGTGAGATGGAGTAGTTTCAATGGTGAACATCGCTATGTTGATCATATCTACTATATGATTCACGCTCGACCTTTCGGTCTCCGTGTTCCGAGGCCATATCTGTATATGCTAGGCTCGTCAAGTATAACCTGAGTATTCCGCATGTGCAACTGTTTTGCACCCGTTGTATTTGAACGTAGAGCCTATCACACCCGATCATCACGTGGTGTCTCAGCACGAAGAACTTTCGCAATGGTGCATACTCAGCGAGAACACTTCTTGATAATTAGTGAGAGATCATCTTAAAATGCTACCGTCAATCAAAGCAAGATAAGATGCATAAAGGATAAACATCACATGCAATCAATATAAGTGATATGATATGGCCATCATCATCTTGTGCTTGTGATCTCCATCTTTGAAGCACCGTCATGATCACCATCGTCACCGGCGCGACACCTTGATCTCTATCGTAGCATCATTGTCGTTACGCCATCTATTGCTTCTATGACTATCGCTACCGCTTAGTGATAAAATAAAGCAATTACAGGGCGTTTGCATTTCATACAATAAAGCGACAACCATATGGCTCCTGCCAGTTGCCGATAACTTCGGTTACAAAACATGATCATCTCATACAATAAAATATAGCATCACGTCTTGACCATATCACATCACAACATGCCCTGCAAAAACAAGTTAGACGTCCTCTACTTTGTTGTTGCAAATTTTACGTGGCTGCTACGAGCTTAGCAAGAACCGTTCTTACCTACGCATCAAAAACCACAACGATAGTTCGTCAAGTTGGTGTTGTTTTAACCTTCGCAAGGACCGGGCGTAGCCACACTCGATTCAGCTAAAGTGAGAGAGACAGACACCTACCAGTCACCTTTAAGCACGAGTGCTCGTAACGGTGAAACCAGTCTCGCGTAAGCGTACGCGTAATGTCGGTCCGGGCCGCTTCATCTCACAATACCGCCGAACCAAAGTATGACATGCTGGTAAGCAGTATGACTTGTATCGCCCACAACTCACTTGTGTTCTACTCGTGCATATAACATCAACGCATAAAACCTAGGCTCGGATGCCACTGTTGGTGAACGTAGTAATTTCAAAAAATTTCCTACGTACACGCAAGATCATGGTGATGGCATAGCAACGAGAGGGGAGAGTGTTTGTCCACGTACCCTCGTAGACCGTAAGCGGAAGCATTTAGCACAACACGGTTGATGTAGTCGTACGTCTTCACGATCCGACCGATCCAAGCACCGAACGTACGGGGCCTCCAAGTTCAGCACACGTTCAGCTCGATGACGATCTCCGGTCCTCCGATCCAGCAAAGGCTCCGGAGATGAGTTCCGTCAGCATGACGGCGTGGTGACGATGATGATGTTCTACCAGCGCAGGGCTTCGCCTAAACTCCGCGACGATATGACCGAGGTGGAATATGGTGGAAGGGGGCACCGCACACGGCTAAGGAACGATCCGTAGATCAACTTGTGTGTCTTTGGGGTGCCCCCCGCCCCCGTATATAAAGGAGCCAGGGGGGAGGAGGCGGCCGGCCTAGAGGGCGCGCCAAGGGGGGAGTCCTACTCCCGGTGGGGAGTCCTACTCCCACCGGGAGTAGGACTCCCTCTTTCCAAGTAGGAGTAGGAGAAGGGGGGAAAGAGGAGGAAGAGGGGAAGGAAAGGGGGGGCGCCGCCCCCCTTCCCATGTCCTATTCGGACTAGGAGGGGGAGGGGCGCACGGCCCCCTCCTGGCCCCTTCCCTCTTCTCCCTCGTGGCCCATGTAGGCCCATCAACCCCCCAGGGGGTTTCGGTAACCTCCCGGTACTCCGGTAAAATGCCGATTTCACCCGGAACCATTCCGATGTCCAAACATAGGCTTCCAATATATCAATCTTTATGTCTCGACCATTCCGAGACTCCTCGTCATGTCCGTGATCACATCCGGGACTCCGAACAAACTTCGGTACATAAAAACTTATAAACTCATAATAAAACTGTCATCGAAACATTAAGCGTGCGGACCCTACGGGTTCGAGAACTATGTAGACATGACCTAAAACCATTCTCGGTCAATAACCAATAGCGGGACCTGGATGCCCATATTGGTTCCTACATATTCTACGAAGATCTTTATCGGTCAAGCTGCATAACAACATACGTTGTTCCCTTTGTCATCGGTATGTTACTTGCCCGAGATTTGATCGTCGGTATCCAATACCTAGTTCAATCTCGTTACCGGCAAGTCTCTTTACTCGTTCTGTAATACGTCATCTCATAACTAACTTATTAGTTATAATGCTTGCAAGGCTTAAGTGATGAGTATTACCGAGAGGGCCCAGAGATACCTCTCCGACAATTGGAGTGACAAAACCTAATCTCGAAATATGCCAACTCAACATGTACCTTCGGAGACACCTGTAGTACTCCTTTATAATCACCCAGTTACGTTGTGACGTTTGGTAGTACCCAAAGTGTTCCTCCGGTAAACGGGAGTTGCATAATTCTCATAGTTACAGGAACATGTATAAGTCATGAAGAAAGCAATAGCAGAATACTAAATGATCAAGTGCTAAGCTAACGGGATGGGTCATGTCAATCACATCATTTTCCTAATGATGTGATCCCATTAATCAAATGACAACACATGTCTATGGTTAGGAAACATAACCATCTTTGATTAATGATCTAGTCAAGTAGAGGCATACTAGTGACTATATGTTTGTCTATGTATTCACACATGTATCATGTTTCCGGTTAATACAATTCTAGCGTGAATAATAAACATTTATCATGATATAAGGAAATAAATAATAACATTATTATTGCCTCTAGGGCATATTTCCTTCAGGAGACTGTTGGAAATATGCCCTAGAGGCAATAATAAAATGGTTATTATTATATTTCTTTGTTCATGATAATTGTCTATTGTTCATGCTATAATTGTATTATCCGGAAATCGTAATACATGTGTGAATACATAGACCACAACAAGTCCCTAGTGAGCCTCTAGTTGACTAACTCGTTGATCAACAGATAGTCATGGTTTCCTGACTATGGACATTGGATGTCATTGATAACGGGATCACATCATTAGGAGAATGATGTGATGGACAAGACCCAATCCTAAGCATAGCACAAAGACCGTGTAGTTCGTTTCGCTAGGGCTTTTCCAAATGTCAAGTATCATTTCCGTAGACCATGAGATTGTGCAACTCCCGGATACCGTAGGAGTGCTTTGGGTGTGCCAAACGTCACAACGTAACTGGGTGACTATAAAGGTGCACTACGGGTATCTCCGAAAGTGTCTGTTGGGTTGGCGCGAATCGAGACTGGGATTTGTCACTCCGTATGACGGAGAGGTATCTCTGGGACCACTCGGTAATGCATCACCATAATGAGCTCAATGTGACCAAGTGTCTGATCACGGGATCATGCATTACGGTGCGAGTAAAGTGACTTGCCGGTAACGAGATTGAACAAGGTATTGGGATACCGACGATCGAGTCTCGGGCAAGTAACGTACCGATTGACAATGGGAATTGAATACGGGATTGATTGAATCCTCGACATCGTGGTTCATCTGATGAGATCATAGAGGAGCATGCGGGAGCGAACATGGGTATCTAGATCCCGCTGTTGGTTATTGATCGGAGAGGCGTCTCGGTCATGTCTGCATGTCTCCCGAACCCGTAGGGTCTACACACTTAAGGTTCGGTGACGCTAGGGTTGTAGAGATATGAGTATGCGGTAACCCGAAAGTTGTTCGGAGTCCCGGATGAGATCCCGGACATGACAAGGAGTTCCGAAATGGTCCGTAGGTGAAGAATTATATATAGGAAGTGCAGTTTCGACCATCGGGAAAGTTTCGGGGGTCACCGGTATTGTACCAGGACCACCGGAAAGGTCCCGGGGGTCCACCGGGTGGGGCCACCTATCCCGGAGGGCCCCATGGGCTGAAGTGGGAGGGGAACCAGCCCCTGGTGGGCTGGTGCGCCCCCCCTTGGACACCCCTGCGCCTAGGGTTGGAAACCCTAGGGGTAGGGGCGCCTCCACTTGCCTTGGGGGGCAAGCCACCCCCTTGGCCGCCGCCCCCCCTTGGAAATCCCATCTCCTAGGGCTGGCGCCCCCCCCAGGGGGCCTATATAAAGAAGGGGGGAGGGCAGCCGCACCCTAGCCCCTGGCGCCTCCCTCTCCCTCCTGCTACACCTCTCCCTCTCGTAGTGCTTGGCGAAGCCCTGCCGAGATCGCTGCTGCATCCACCACCACGCCATCGTGCTGCTGGATCTTCACCAACCTCTCCTTCCCCCTTGCTGGATCAAGAAGGAGGAGACATCTTCCCAACCGTACGTGTGTTGAACGCGGAGGTTCCGTCCGTTCGGTGCTAGGATCTCGGGTGATTTGGATCACGACGAGTACGACTCCCTCAACCCCGTTCTCTTGAACGCTTCCGCACGCGATCTACAAGGGTATGTAGATGCACTCCTCTCTCTCGTTGCTAGATGACTCCATAGATTGATCTTAGTGAAGCATATAATTTTTTTATTTTCTGCAACGTTCCCCAACAAGGGGGTGGCGCGCCCTAGGGGGGGAGTCCAATCCCCACTGGGAGTAGGACTCCCTCCTTTCCTATTAGGAGAGAGAGAGGGAAGGAAGAGGAGGGAGGGAGGAAGGAAAGGGGGGCCGGACCCCTTCCCAATTCGGATTGGGCTTGGGGGGCGCGCCCCCTCCTTTGCTCCTCTCCCCTCCTTTCCACTAAGGCCCAATAAGGCCCATATACCTCCCGGGGGGTTCCGATAACCTCCGGGAACTCCGGTATTGTCCCAATCTCACCCAGAACCTTTCCGATGTCCAAATATAGTCGTCCAATATATCGATCTTTATGTCTCGGCCATTTCGAGACTCCTCGTCATGTCCGTGATCACATCCGGGACTCCGAACAACCTTCGGTACATCAAAACTCATAAACTCGTAATAAAACTGTCAACGAA
The DNA here is from genome assembly GCF_002162155.2 of Triticum dicoccoides. NCBI lineage: Eukaryota > Viridiplantae > Streptophyta > Magnoliopsida > Poales > Poaceae > Triticum > Triticum dicoccoides. Next base: position 84,294,785 of record NC_041393.1, on the reverse strand, counting down.
ACCTTAAGCGTGCGGACCCTACGGGTGCGAGAACTATGTAGACATGACCAAAACACGATTCCGGTCAATAACCAATAGCGGAACCTGGATGCTCATATTGACTCCTACATATTCTACGAAGATCTTTATCGGTCAAACCGCATAACAACATACGTTGTTCCCTTTGTCATCGGTATGTTACTTGCCCGAGATTTGATCGTTGGTATCCCAATACCTAGTTCAATCTCGTTACCGGCAAGTCTCTTTACTCGTTACGTAATGCATCATTCCGTAACTAACTCATTAGCAACATTGCTTGCAAGGCTTATAGTGATGTGCATTACCGAGAGGGCCCAGAGATACCTCTCCGACAATCGGAGTGACAAAACCTAATCTCGAAATACGCCAACTCAACATGTACCTTTGGAGACACCTGTAGAGCTCCTTTATAATCACCCAGTTACGTTATGACGTTTGGTAGCACACAAAGTGTTCCTCCGGTAAACGGGAGTTGCATAATCTCATAGTTGTAGGAACATGTATAAGTCATGAACAAATCAATAACAACATACTAAACGATCAAGTGCTAAGCTAACGGAATGGGTCATGTCAATCACATCATTCTCCTAATAATGTGATCTCGATAATCAAATGACAACTCATGTCTATGGTTAGGAAACATAACCATCTTTGATTAATGAGCTAGTCAAGTAGAGGCATACTAGTGGCTTTAAGTTTGTCTATGTATTCACACATGTATCATGTTTCCGGTTAATACAATTCTAGCATGAATAATAAACATTTATCATGATATGAGGAAATAAATAATAACTTTATTATTGCCTCTAGGGCATATTTCCTTCATGGTTACCCAAGAAATTCCCTCCAGTAATGGTGTCAAGAATATATCTATTCCAAGGGGTAATGCCTACATAAAAATTGCGAATAAGAACGGAAGTATATTGCTTCCTAGCAGATCTGTTTTGGGCATTGCAAATTCTATGCCAAGCATCTTTTAGATTTTCTCCCTTCCTTTGTTTAAAATTAAGAACTTCATGATCGGGAGTATTAACAATGATAGGAGGACCAGCCATAACGACGAGCACACAAAAGGCAAGCGGAAGAGAGGGGAGATTGGGAAAGGGAGTGCGAATAAAACGGCAAGGGTGAAGTGGGGGAGAGGAAAATGAGAGGCAAATGGCAAATAATGTAATGCGAGGGAGATGAGTTTGTGATGGGTACTTGGTATGTCTTGACTTGAGCGAAGACCTCCTCGGCAACGGCGCCAGAAATCCTTCTTGCTACGTCTTGAGCTTGCGTTGGTTTTCCTTGAAGAGGAAAGGGTGATGCAGCAATAGTAGCGTAAGTATTTCCCTCAGTTTTTGAGAACCAAGGTATCAATCCAGTAGGAGGCTCCTCAGAAGTCCCACGCACCTACACAAACAAACAAGAACTCACAACCAACGCAATAAAGGGGTTGTCAATCCCTTCACGGCCACTTGCAAAAGTGAGATCTGGTAGAGATAATATGATAAGATAAATATATTTTTGGTATTTTATGATATAGATTGGAAAAGGAAAGATGCAAATAAAAGTAGATTGAAAGCTTTATATGATAAGAGATAGACCCGGCGGCCATAGGTTTCACTAGTGGCTTCTCCTCAAGATAGCATAAATATTACGGTGGGTGAACAAATTACTGTCGAGCAATTGATAGAAAAGCGAATAATTATGAGATTATCTAGGCATGATTGCTGCGTCTTGAGCTTGTGTTGGTTTTCCTTGAAGAGGAAAGGGTGATGCAGCAATAGTAGTGTAAGTATTTCCCTCAGTTTTTGAGAACCAAGGTATCAATCCAGTAGGAGGCTCCTCAAAAGTCCCACGCACCTACACAAACAAACCAAGAACTCGCAACCAACGCAATAAAGGGGTTGTCAATCCCTTCACGGCCACTTGCGAAAGTGGGATCTAATAAAGATAGTATGATAAGATAAATATATTTTTGGTATTTTATAATATAGATGCAAAAAGTAAAGATGCAAATAAAAGTAGATTGGAAGCAAATATGATAAGAGATAGACCCGGGGGCGATAGGTTTCACTAGTGGCTTCTCTCAAGATAGCATAAGTATTACGGTGGGCGAACAAATTGTTGTCGAGCAATTGATAGAAACGCGAATAATTATGAGATTATCTAGGCATGATCATGTATATAGGCATCACGTCCGTAACAAGTAGACCGACTCCTGCCTGCATCTACTACTATTACTCCACACATCGACCGACTCCTGCCTGCATCTACAGTATTAAGTTCATAAGAACAGAGTAACGCATTAAGCAAGATGACATGATGTAGAGGGATAAACTCAAGCAATATGATATAAACCCCATCTTGTTATCCTCGATGGCAACAATACAATATGTGCCTTGCAACCCTTCCTGTCACTGGGTAAGGACACCGCAAGATTGAACCCAAAGCTAAGCACTTCTCCCATGGCAAGAAAGATCAATCTAGTAGGCCAAACCAAACTGATAATTCGAAGAGACTTGCAAAGATAACTCAATCATACATAAAAGAATTCAGAGAAGATTCAAATATTATTCATAGATAAAATTGATCATAAACCCACAATTCATCGGATCTCGACAAACACACCGCAAAAAGAGTTTACATAGAATAGATCTCCACAAGAGAGGGGGAGAACATTGTATTGAGATCCAAAAAGAGAGAAGAAGCAATCTAGCTAATAACTACGGACCAGTAGGTCTGTGGTAAACTACTCACAACTCATCGGAGGGGCAAGGGTGTTGATGTAGAAGCCCTCCGTGGTCGATTCCCCCTCCGAAAGAACACCGACGAAGGCTCCAAGATGGGATCTCGCGGATACAGAAGGTTACGGCGGTGGAAATTGTGTTTCGGTAGCTCCCTGGATGTTTTTGTGGTACGTAGGCTTATATAGGGGGAAGAAGTACGTCGATGGACACCCGAGGGGCCCATGAGACAGGGGGCACGCCCTATAGGGGGGACGTGCCCTCCTATCTCATGGAGTCCTCGGCAACATCTTGACCTGCACTCCAAGTCCTCTGGATCACGTTCGTTCCAAAAATCACGCTCCCGAAGGTTTCATTCCGTTTGGACTCCGTTTGATATTCCTTTTCTTCGAAATACTAAAATAGGCAAAAAAATAGCAATACGGGCTGGGCCTCCGGTTAGTAGGTTAGTCCCAAAAATATATAAATATGTAAAATAAAGCCCATAAACATCCAAAAGGGGTAATATAATAGCATGAAACAATCAAAAAATATAGAAACGTTGGAGACGTATCAATGATCATGTATATAGGCATCACGTCCGTGACAAGTAGACCGACTCCTGCCTGCATCTGCTACTATTACTCCACACATTGACCGCTATCCAGCATGCATCTAGAGTATTAAGTTCATAAAGAACAGAGTAACGCATTAAGAAAGATGACATGATGTAGAGGGATAAACTCATGCAATATGATATAAACCCCATCTTTTTATTCTCGATGGCAACAATACAATACGTGCCTTGCTTCCCCTGCTGTCACTGGGAAAGGACAGCACAAGATTGAACCCAAAGTTAAGCACTTCTCCCATTGCAAGAAAGATCAATCTAGTAGGCCAAACCAAACTGATAATTCGAAGAGACTTGCAAAGATAACTTAATCACACATAAAAGAATTCAGAGGAGATTCAAATATTTTTCATAGATAAACTTGATCATAAACCCACAATTCATCGGATCTTGACAAACACACCGCAAAAAGAGTTACATCGAATAGATCTCCAAGAAGATCGAGGAGAACTTTGTATTGAGATTCAAAGAGAGAGACGAAGTCATCTAGCTTATAACTATGGACCCGAAGGTCTGTGGTAAACTACTCACAACTCATCGGAGAGGCCTTGGGGATGATGTAGAGGCCCTCCATGGTTGATTCCCCCTTCGGTGGAGCACCAGCGAAGGCTCCAAGATTGGATCTCGCGGATACAGAAGGTTACGGCGGTGGAAATAGTTTTTTGTGGTTGCTTCTGATGTTTTCGGGGTACGTAGGTATATATATAGGAGGAAGAAGTAGGTCGGTGGACGCTCGAGGGGCCCACGAGGGTGGGGGTAGGGGGCGCGTCGGGCACCCTTGTGGTTGCCTCATTTGTTTCTTGACTTCCACTCCAAGTCCTCTGGATCACGTTTGTTCCAAAAATCACGGCCCGAAGGTTTCATTCCGTTTGGACTCCGTTTGATATTCCTTTTCTTCGAAACACTGAAATAGGCAAAAAAACAGCAATTTGGGTTGGGCCTCCGGTTAGTAGGTTAGTCCCAAAAATGATATAAAAGTGTAAAGTAAAGCCCATAAACATCCAAAACGGGTAATATAATAGCATGGAACAATAAAAAATTATAGATACCTTGGAGACATATCAGCGGTCGCGTGGGCCAGTGATTGTGCGGAGGCTTGAGGACCCCGCGAAGGTGGTACGTCACCGTGTCAGCGAGGAGAACGTGCACGTCCGTCGCTGCATGGTTGCATTGGAGGGCAGGTTCTCCAATACCTGGGAGGTTCTTCAGGGGTCTCACTGGGGCTATGATCCTGTGATGGTTCCTTCTCTTTGGGTGTCCACCGCCCACGCCGATACCCGTCGTTCGCTACAGTTTTAGCTGTATTAGTGATGTTATATGTATGATACTATTCGAGATCTATTAGTGATAATATTCGACAATGTACGGACGAAAGAGATGATTTAGTTTTGCTTATTGAATGAATGCTAATTTGAATACTAATTTATTTTATGATTTGGTTTTGCTTATTGAATGCTCAAATTGGAAAACTACTCCATCAAGTTTGAATGCTCATATGATGTAGATATAAATATGTATATGTTGTGTTGCTCAAATAGGATATGTGCTTGCCCAAGTGGCCGACCATGTTTGCAGGTTACACCTCCTATAGTGGCCTATGTTTTGCCTGAGTGTTGATTAATTTCTATTCCGGCAAATTTCAGGCGCTCGATATGTCCTTTTTTAGCAAAGGTAATGCCAGATTTTTTCGTGAATTCTAGCATGACTTATGCTAGAATATGTAGGAAATATCGAGTGGCCTGGATTTTCTAGAGAAATAATTAGACGACATTTCGGGTTGACTTTAAGTCTGTCGAGGCTCCATCACCGAAGGTCGAAAAATCAGTGAGGGAGTGTATCCACCATATATGAGAGAGGACGAAGAAGCCCGACTATTGTCGTGGGGGTCATTTCTCCTTCTTCTCCGGGTGCTAGACCTTCGTTATACAATAGGGGAAGGAGGAGTAACGACCATCACCGAAGGTCGCAAATGTCAGAGAGGAATCAGTGAGTGAGAGTCTCCACCACATATGAGAGGACGAAAAATCCGACTGTTGTCGTGGGGGTCGCTTCTCCTTCGTTCCCGTGTGCTAGACATTTTTGTGTAATGTACTCTGGAATGAAAGAAAGAGCGACCATCACCGACGGTCGAATGTATACACCACGCGAGCTGAGAGTTTTCAAGAAAAAGACTCGACGGACCGATAGTCAACCCGTGATGAATAATGATGATCTAATTTAATTTTTGTAGTACATATATTGAATTGTACAAGTTTAATCTTAGAACTAGAAATGTAGGAAATTTCATCATCGGACGATGAAAGTCTCCCGAGGGAGTGCAGCTGGTGCAACGACGACCGAGGTCTGTGCGACAGGCCTCACCTGGACAAAGATCGGCGCTTCAGCATTAAGCTCCAGGAGACCTTCGATGTTGAAACGGTACGCAATGACGACAAGTGTTTTTTTCATAATTAAGCATGTCTTCAACTATTTCAACATGTAATTTTCATCATTTACAATTCGAGTAGCTTATCCCGTACCATGTGAGATGCTATGTCTTGGAGAGGATGGATTTTGAAGACCATGAAAATGTCGAAACAAAGAAAATTCACCTAAGGACCCATCATGGTATGGATTTGGAAGTAAATCTGTATAATTCTAAGAGCGTAACCCATTTTGGTTGCAAAAATTGGGAAGCACTTTGCAAGATGTATGGTTTTTATGAGGGTACCCTTGTCACCATAGATCTTGGTGATCCTGACATCGACCAAGACAATATGGACGTTTGGGTCCTTGTTGATACGCTTCCAATTCTACTGCTATGTGAGTTCCTCTAACATAGTTATTAACCAATTTATATTATTCATTTCAGCATAGCTGACAGCTTATTTTCATTCTTCAAACAATGTCGGAACATGGTAGACAGAACCTACTACACCGATGGCTCTGAGTTAACTTATCAGGAGAAAAATCATCTAGTCGCATTTTGTACTGATCTTGATAATTACAATACCTATTATAAAACCCCCTCCACATTATGGTCAATACGTGCCACTAGTGCACGTGTTGAACTATGGTAACATCCATGGAGATGCCATGGTAAGATTTTTTTACTATTACGACATCCGTGTATCTTTTGCATAAATTCTTTTAAAACTTAACTACGTTGCTAACTACGAAGTTATTACTATGTTTTTCAATAGAAAATCCCAAAGGATTGTGTGCCTCATCTGATGTATCAGAATGGTCGCCTTGATGTTTTGAACATACAGCCAGGTCATCCTACGAATCTCACCTGTCCATATTGGATTTCTAAAACAAGTGAAGACATGAAATCAAAGAATGAAAAAATGTATGGACAGTCATAAGGAGGTACTTGGAAGCAACATTGTGCGAAAGGCAAGAATTGGAGACGGGATAATCTCCATTCTCCATAATGGCGAGTCAGGGCCTATCTTGTTTTATGCTATTTTACCTAAGAGAAGGTAGTAGGTCCTAGTTAATAATACTCATGATCATGTGCTAAGAACAACTAAGTAGGATTGATTAGATGACTATGATGATGATGTGGTATCGAGTAGAAGTTGTATGATCGATGATGATGAGTATGACTTGTTATTATGATACCAATGATGAGTTATTTATTATTATGATCGATGATGCATGATGCTAAGTTGTTATATGAGCATGATGAGTTATTATATATATCAGTAGGTGAAATGAACATGGATTAGATTCAAGTGGAGCCAACATGTGGTGCACATCGAAAGTACTACTAATCCAAACTAGATCAAGTTTGGATTAGAGTAGTACTTTTGACATACACCACATGTTGCCTCCACTTGAATCTACTCCATGTTCATTTCACCCACTGTTATATATAATAAGTAATCATGGTCATAAAATCATATGATGAAAGTACTGTATATAAAACCACACAACGAAAATAAGCTGTATTTTTTAAAATACAGGAAAAGTTAGCAGCGGCACTTTTTAGAACAAGTGCTACTGCTACTTACTAGAAGCAGTAGCTGTGTCCAAAGGGAAGCGCTACTGCTAACTAGGTATAGCAGTAGCGCTCCCTTTCCAGCGCTACTGCTACTAGTTAGATGTAGCGCCTTAGTGGTAGAGCTGGTACCAGCGCTACTACTAGCTATAAAACAAGCGCTACTACTAGGGTTTTCCCTAGTAGTGGACGTTGGCAACAAAATGGATGGTGGGTGGGTCAAAAAATCAACTTCCGCCGGCAACTCCATGATTCGATTTGACATCCATATCGGGAGATCCGACATCTTATGTTCCTCGATCTGGTGAGATGCGGATTTTGTGTCTGCAACTACTGCAACCTGAGAACACCAGCTCTCCATGGAGGTTTGCAGTTTACTCCATGTTGATGAATCTTATGATCCATCCTATAGCAAAGGCCTCGATCCTGGCCGAGGTGGCTAGTCGAGTTGGGGTGAATCTGCCGAAGATAAACATCTTGCCTGGCACGAAGATCATGTCATAACCGATCTGAGCATTGATCCGGAATCCCATCGCGGCACGGCTTTCACCTAGTAGGACCTGCATGGGCCACCACTATGGAGCTAAATTTGGCAGATCCATTAGTGGGGTATCATAAGCTAGGCTACTTGGCATGATGATAGCTGAGATGAGGTTTTACCTAGGTTTAGGCTCTCCAGAGAAGATAATAGACAATGTCCTTCTTGTGTTTTATTTCATAGGAGTGTATCGAGACATTGTTAGTTGTCGATCTACGAGCTTGGCCCCTCGGCTTATATAGCATACTGGGGGGGTCCTAGGTACATAGATCCTAGTCGGCTACTGATGGGGAACATAGTAATTTCAAAAAAAATCCTACGCACACGCAAGATCATGGTGATGCATAGCAACGAGAGGGGAGTAACAACGCGGTTGGTGTAGTCATACGTCTTCATGATCAACCGATCCTAGTACCGAAAGTACAACACCTCCGCGATCTGCACACGTTCGGCTCGGTGACGTCCCACGAACTCACGACCCAGCAGAGTGTCGAGGGAGAGCTTCGTCAGCACGACGGCGTGATGACGGTGATGATGAAGCTACCAGTGCAGGGCTTCGCCTAAGCACTACGACGATATGACCGAGGTGGATTATGGTGGAGGGGGGCACCGCACACGGCTAAGGGATCAATGATCAACTTGTTTGTTCTAGGGTGCCCCCTGCCCCCGTATATAAAGGAGCAAGGGGGGAGGCCGGCCGGCCCTTGGGGCGCGCTAGGAGAGGAGGAGTCCTCCTCCTAGTAGGAGTAGGAGTCCCCTTTCCTAGTCCTACTAGGAGGGGGAAAGGAAGGAGGAGAGGGAGAAGGAAAGGGGGGCGCCGCCCCCTTCCCTAGTCCAATTTGGACCAGAGGGGGAGGGGGCGCACGGCCTGCCCTGGCCGGCCCTCTCACTAACCACCAAGGCCCATGTGGCCCATTAGTTCCCCCGGGGGTTTCCGGTAACCCTCCGGCACTCCAGTTTTCTCCGAAATCACTTGGAACACTTCCGGTGTCCGAATATAGCCATCCAATATATCAATCTTTATGTCTCGACCATTTCGAGACTCCTCGTCATCTCCATGGTCACATCCGGGACTCCGAACTACCTTCGGTACATCAAAACACATAAACTCATAATATCGATCGTCACCAAACTTTAAGTGTGCGGACCCTACGGGTTCGAGAACTATGTAGACATGACCGAGACACGTTTGTGGTCAATAACCAATAGAGGAACCTGGATGCTCATATTGGCTCCCATATATTCTACTAAGATCTTTATCGGTCAAACCGCATAACAACATACGTTGTTCCCTTTGTCATCGGTATGTTACTTGCCCGAGATTCGATCGTCAGTATCTCAATACCTAGTTTAATCTCATTACCGGCAAGTCTCTTTACTCGCTCTGTAATGCATCATCCTGCAACTAACTCAATAGTCACATTGCTTGCAAGGCTTGTAGTGATGTGCATTACCGAGAGGACCCAGAGATACCTCTCCAACAATCGGAGTGACAAATCCTAATCTCGATCTATGCCAACTCAACGAGTACCATCGGAGACACCTGTAGAGCACCTTTATAATCACCCAGTTACATTGTGACGTTTGGTAGCACACAAAGTGTTCCTCTGGTATTCGGGAGTTGCATAATCTCATAGTCATAGGAACATGTATAAGTCATGAAGAAAGCAATAGAAATATACTAAATGATCAAATGCTAAGCTAAGGGAATGGGTCAGGTCAATCACATCATTCTCTAATGATGTGATCCCGTTGATCAAATGACAACTCATGTCCATGGCTAGGAAACTTAACCATCTTTGATTCAACGAGCTAGTCAAGTAGAGGCATACTAGTGACACTCTGTTTGTCTATGTATTCACACATGTACTAAGTTTCCGGTTAATACAATTCTAGCATGAATAATAAACATTTATCATGATATAAGGAAATATAAATAACAACTTTATTATTGCCTCTAGGGAATATTTCCTTTAGCTACATACGAGGAGGTACAATCCTCCATGATACCATCTTCTTGTCTTGCATGTAAGTCTTGTGAAATCCTCGTGTGATACCCCATGGGCCGTCCAAAGTGACCAAGGTGGGAACCGACAAGGAGTCCTCAGCCAAGCCCACTAGGCCAGGAACCTTCATGGTGAGAGGCACCTTAGCCAGGACATCGTCATATTGCTTAGCTAATTTTGCTAGATATTTGATGGTAGAACTATGACCTTGATTGGTTTTGGACCTCTAGTTGAAGTTGACATGTCTATCGATGATTGTAAGGACCTTCTGATTGAGTAATACAATGTACTCACCCGTAATAAAAATTGGACTTGCAACACATATGCATGACAAATATTGACATAAAACCAATCAGTCTCATAAAGGCTAGACAACTTTGCAGCAATAACCAATTCCCTGAAACTCGGCGTGATGGTGATATAAACCGTTGATAACATATAATTTTGAACAAAAGACATAATGCATGATATAACCTAAAAGTGGGGAATTCATGTCCCTTTAAAATGAGGGGAATGGGGGGAAGAGACAACCTGATCCTGGTTCTCAAGACTAATATGTTGTACTCCCTCCGTCCAAATATCCTTGTCGGTGAAATGGATAAAAATAGATGTATCTAGAACCAAAATACATCTAGATACATCAATTTATCCAACAAGTATTTTCAGACGGAGGGAGTATATAGGAATTTGTAAGAAGGTGAAGAGAGCCGGTGAACGTAGGGAAGACACAAATGTTTGTGTTCCAAACTTAATTTTAAGATAGCTAAGAGCATCCCCAACAGTCTTTTTATATTTGCACTCAATTGCTATTTTAGCTATCTTGACCAAAAAACTTCTCAAACAGCCATTGTATAAGTGGTCCCTCACCATTTTTTTTTACAAAGCTTACTAAATCTGGCCTTTCACGTTGCATATTGCGGAATCCAAAGGCCATTTGCTAAATTTTAGCAAGCCTTTGTAAAAGTGGTCTTCATCTTTTGTCTCAATGACTAGTGGGCCTATGTGTGATGTGTACGCGTATGTGTGTTGTGCGCATGCTTGTGTGCTGCTTGTGTGCGTGTGTGTATATGTGTACGCGAGTTGTGCTAGTATATGTATACACATGTGCGTATGCTAGTGTGTGATGTGTCTATGACAAATTGTCCCCACATTTAATTGTGTGTTTTGTGCAAATATATAGCAATCCAATATGTACAAAGGCTATCAAAGGGCACCTACTGCTAGGGTTTCCAGTGCCTCCTGCCGGCGTCGCCGCCAGTCTGCCTCGTCTCCTGTGGTCTTATGACCATGGAGGCGGATCTCGGCCCTTGCCGACAGGAGGGATCCGTTTTTGTATGTTTTTCTGAATTTTATTAGAGTGTGTGTCCCGCTCAGAGAGATGAGATGGTGACGACTCTTTGAAGATAGAATAAGGTTCTTCCAGCCTAGCCCCCATCCCGGCGGTGCTTCTAGCGTCATTGGAGGGCGCATGGGGTTTTCCTCTGGCAGATCTCGTGGGATTCGGCCGGAGTTTGTCTTTGGTGGATCCAGTCTTCGTTCGTCTGTGTTCCTGTGTCCATATGTTGGATCCTTTTGATCTACGCTTTGCTTCATCAATGACAGTTGTTGTTCTGGTTCGCTGGTCCTTTAGGGCCTTAGCACGAATACTCCCCGACTGTCTACTACAATAAGGTTTGCCCGACTCCGGTGATGGATGGGTGATGACGGCGATGGGCCTTCAGCTCGCTCTATTGATTGTAATCGTCGCTAGGTGGTCTACAAACCTAGATGTAATTTTTACTTCTGGTGTTCTTTATATTAACTTCACAGTTGATGAATGGGCGCTGCTAGGCGTCATCCGACTTACGCGAGGCAAAACATCAACCACCCCGTGGGCCGTTGGATCAGGAGTTGTGCAGCCGTCAGATCATGCCAGTCATCCTGCTCCCGTAACCAGCCGCTTTTGCAGTCTTGCACGCCCCGCATCGCCAAGAAAAGAGAAGAAAATAACACCACATCAAGGAAGGGAAGAATGGCAGCACACAACACGTTTTCCTTGCAGCGCCCCGTAGATGCAAAGCTAGCTTCCGGGGGCGACGCTCTGCTGCAGGCGAGGCTCCAATGCTGCCACTCCCTGGCTGATGCTCACCTGACGATGTTTGCATGTGAGGCTTTGAGGCCGCCACTGTAACGCAACAGCAGTGAAGCTTCATTGCAGCAGGTATCCGCTGGTGCGGTGCCGCTGCCATGCCTCGACGGTGGTACTGCTTAGCAGCAGCTTATCCGCTAAAGAGCTATGCGGTACCGCTGCCACGCCTCAACAGCGATGCTGCTTTGCAGCAGGTGATCCGCTAAAGACCGGCTGTGTGCTGCCGCTGCCATGCCTCGACGGCGATGTTGCTTTGCAGCAGGTCGTCGCCGCACACACTGCTGCCACGGACGGTGGTGCTGCCTTGTAGCAGTTGGTCCGCTGCAGACCGGTAGTGTTGTGCCGCTGCCACGCCTCGACGGCTGCCACGAGTGTTGCATTGCAGCAGGTAGTCCGCTACAAACCGGCGAGCGACAACAATGCTGTGTTGCCGCAGGTCATTCGGTGCATACCAGTGCCATGCGGCAGCCTGTGGTTGGCCAGCGTGTTTGACGGTGCCATCTGTTGCCGTCTAATGAAAATCTGCACCGACGGTGTTTTTATGTTGACGGCCGTACGGACGCCGTCGACATATATGCCATCCGCACTTTGCCATGTGCACTGGACATCACAGAATATACGGCCATGTACTCTCTCTGTTTTGACAAATCCAGACTTTCTGCCACTTTCTCAGATTCTCCATGGTCAACTCATGTCCATCAACTAGCACCGATAGACCCAGTCACCAACTTGAATCCGGTACTTGTCAACACTACTTCAGCACCCCCTGCACAATTTGGCTAACCACATGTCTGACCACCAGTGCCTTGGTCTGTCGCTGTGTCCCGTGCTTACCGCACGCCTCGCCGCTATCACCGCGTCGAGCCTCTACTGTCCTGGTCGAGTCTCCCGGGTAGCTAGCCCACACTGCCTCAACCCCCACTGCAGAGAACCACCGATCATCACCGACCGATGTCGAGTATCACGTCTCCATCAGACCATTGTGCCCCAGTCCGATCCACGTATCTCTCGCTATCCCGCTGAAATAGGCTTCGGTTCTCCGATATCTTACACCGTAGCCCCTCCATCAGCACAAAGCATAGTCATCTATCAGACTCCAGCTCCACCTTCAATATGACTCCATGTAGTTGCGTCATGCTACCCCACGCCCTGTCGACTTCAAGCTCTCATGTGTACATTGCCTTGAATCAACCCCGCGCATTAGTCTTGTCGAAGTCGCACAAGCCCTCGGGCCTGCACCGCGTGTTTCCACGCCCCATAAGCTGGCCACCATCAGCATCACGCTCCTATGTCGTCGTCGCTGAAATCACCGCCGTCTTCTGCTTTGACCAACATCCATGTCAGTCCATCAGACAATCCAGTCTGACCCAGTCGAAATTATCCGACTGCAACCATGCTCCACCCTGCGTCGTGTCTGCCTGTACACATCTCCGTGCATTGCCTTGAGGCCCTGTGTATGCATGATCCTTGTCACGACACGGTCGAGACTCCTTCGAGCCTTATACGCATGTCGCCGTCGCCGCACACGTCCATCTTCATTGACTTGCAACCTGTCAATCTTTCATGGACCAGCGACTGCGCCTTTATATTTTGTGACATGCACTTCTACCATCCCGTACATTACATGTACGTGTTCCAAGAAAATAGAGCCAATTGGAGAATTCATCTAGTAGTCGGTGCACCCAAGATCAAAACATCATCCTTGCTCACGTGCAGCCCCAAAGGTTCTCCGTCCTTGCTTTTACTTTTCTTGCTTCCGATGGAAATCTACACGCACATATACGTGGCGCCTTTTTTCCGAAACAAATCTCGCTCAGCTCCCGCAGCGCCTACAACAACCACCTGCGTACAGCGCGCCTCCGCATATACCCGAGCGCCCGCCCAACCTTGCTACGGTCGTGCTCCTGGGCCTGGCAATGCGCCCACCAGCCCACCGCTCAGTTGAGCCCAACATGGCTTGTCGTGTGCTGCCCTGGACTGCCTCATCGAGCAATCCGCCTGCTGCTTTACGCGACAAGCCGCCGTTGCTGCTCGGATCCCTGTTACCGCACGCAACCATCCGATCTCGACGAAACCGGCCTCAGCCTCCAACCGATCGAGCCACCAGCGTCCTTGGCATGGCCCTGCTTCCCTTGGCGCACTCAGGCCCCAACTGGGCTGCATCGCCCTTGCTTGAGCCGTGGGCCACCGAAGCTCTGCCTAGCTACTTACCGCGCGTGGCACGCCCTCGGATTGGCCTCGCGTGTGCTAACTATGCTGCTGTGCCGCCTCCTGCAGCAATTCCACCTATGTCGCGGCCTTGCTATCGATCAAACTGACGGATCTGAACGTGCATGCTTCCGTGCGCGACACAGACTCCACCTTTCCCGATTGATCGAATAGATCTTCGTCGCCGCTGCTGTCCGCTAGGTCTACCTGCTGCTGGATGCATCTGGCGCAGCGCCGCGTGCTTCCCATTGCTTCTCACACGAAACAGAACTCCCGTCGCCTCCATCGATCTTTTCCAGTCGAATGACTTGACTGCTAGCCGATTTTTCGACAAATTCTGCTCCACCTCTAAATCAACATCCGGAACCTCAAATCGAACCTTGCTCATGATACCACTTGTTAGAATAAATCTGAGGCACTCCGTCGATCTACCGAGGACCAAGCAATCACACAAGCACGACACCGGGATTTGTTAACGAGGTTCACCGATATGGCTACATCCCCGGGGCATGACTATGGGCGCTCCTCTCCATGACACCGCTACAATACCGCACCCCGGCCGCCAGGGCGGCGGTACACGCCGCCGGCTCCCCCGCGTGCCCGTGCTATTATGTTGGCATAGGTTACATCATGTGTCTACCCCGCTATATATGGGAGGTCTAGGATACAAGTGTCCTATTAGAATACAACTCCTACCCTGTCTACACATAGTACGACTCCAAGTCCAACTGTAACCTAACTTGTACAATAATATCCGACACAAGTCTAACAGCTGCCATGCCTCGACGGCGTGTGCTGCTTAGCAGCAGCTGATCCGCTAAAGAGCTATGCGGTACCGCTGCCACGCCTCAACGGCGATGCTGCTTTGCAGCAGGTGATCTGCTAAAGACCGGTTGTGCGGTGCCGCTGCCATGCCTCGACGGCGATGCTACTTTGCAGCAGGTCGTCGCCGCACACACTACCGCCACGAACGGTGGTGCTGCCTTGTAGCAGTTGGTCCGCTGCAGACCGGTAGTGTTGTGCCGCTGCCACGCCTCGACGGCTGCCACGAGTGTTGCATTGCAGCAGGTAGTCCGCTACAAACCGGCGAGCGACGACAATGCTGTGTTGCCGCAGGTCGTTCGGTGCATACCAGTGCCATGCGGCAGCCCGTGGTTGGCCAGCGTGTTTGATGGCGCCATCTGTTGCCGTCTGATGAAAATCTGCACCGACGATGTTTCTATGTTGACGGCCGTACGAACACCGTCGGCATATATGCTTTGCCGACGGCTTTTCTATGCCGACGGTCTGACACAAGTACACTAACGTTATCTATGCCGACGGTGGCCGTCGGCATAGACCTTGGCCGACGGCATAGGGTGTTAGTCCCGTAGTGGATGCCGCTGCCATGATTACTGACAGTGAGGGTGCTGCAGGGTGGAACGCACCAGGGTGCTACGAGCGGCCGGCCGTCCACAGCGTGGCACCTCTGCAAGGTGGTGTAGGACTGGATGGCGGCTACAATTAGGGAGGGGTTGCTGCGAGGCCTCTCGCCAGATTTGGAGGAGAAAAGAATTGCCGGCAAGATTCGTCGGGCCGAGAGAGAGAGGGAGAAAACGTCAACGCATGAGAATGTGCGGCTCCCTTCGCTCGCATTAGGATAACTGGATAAGGGAGAACGTGGAGCGGTGGCTGGCCCACTAGACGCGTGGCACGCGCGGCGCGCGGCTGATTTCTTCCCTAAATCAGTCGGGCAAAAGTAAGTGTTTTCCTTGATGAATAGAACGGGAGTTTTTCTCAAAAAAAAGGTACTAAAGCAAAAAAAATGTTGGATTGCTAAACCTTTTCTCTCTTTCTCTTTTATCATAAGTTTTTAGCAATCAAATATGCAAGGCTGTTAATGATGCTCTAAGATAGCAATGATCATGCAATCGTAGATTTGTGAGGTTCTAAAATTGTTTCAGGCGTCGTGTCCTGGGATGGTATGGATCGAAGTAACTCGGATGGGACTCTTTGTTTCTGCTATTCCATCTACGATCCATGGCCGTCAGATTTAGCATCGACGGTAAGGATTGAGGGCATTCAGATGTCAGTGTTTCTTTTCTTTGCTCCTTATATTATCTGGCGGCTCGTTCTGGACGCAGGAACACAACCTAACGAAAGAAGATGGGAGTAAGGTCGAAGAGGAGAGCCAGAGCCCCAGCGACCGATCCGCCGTCCCGCCGCCACCGGAAGGACATGCAGCATGTGCATGGTCTTCCTTGGGAGTCGAAGTAGAGGGACTGGGCGGAGGTGCCCCGCGACGTCCTGTGGGTCATCCTGAGCCTGATCCCGCAGGCCGACATCCTCCGTGGCGCCGGGCGCACGTGCGCCTCGTGGCGGCGGCTGGCCGTCGACGAGCCGCTGCTGTGGCGGCACATCGACCTCGCTGCCGATGAAGACTCAGACTCGGACTCGGACTCGGACTCAGACTCAGACTCAGACCCAGACCCACAAGCAGGGCGGCAGGCGATGGCACGTGCCGCCGTGCGGCGGAGCGCCGGCTGCTGCGAGTCCTTCCGCGGCCCCGTCGACGGCAATTTCCTGCTCTACCTCGCTGAGTGGTACGCATGTGACGCGTTGATCGGTCCACATCTGGTCACATGTACACCTCCCCTGATCTGCCTATATCTTGATCTCTCTCCCGTGCGAACCCAACGGGTCGAACGGGCCCCTGACTCGCGCCCTAATCAGGGGCGCCCAACCAAACCATGGTTGGTGGGCCCCTATGACCCGCGCTATATAAACAGAGGTGGGGGATGGGGCACGACTTACGAGGTGAATCGCTGCCATAATCCCCACCTACAATCCCTACCGATCTAGGGTAAGCGCGGTACTCACGGGAAGCACACCACCGCCGCCATCTCAGTCCACATCGCCGCTGTCATCACACCACCATGGCCGGCGCTGGATCCAGTTCATCCGCACCAGGAGAAGGTAGGTTACCGGATCTCCTAGCCCACTCCGATCTAAGGATCTATCAATGGTATCAGGTAGCCAGATCGGGCTAGAAGATTTTCGGTAAAAGTATACATCAAAGAAATAGAAAGAAAATCCCTCCCCCCAAAGAACCCTAGAAACCCTAGAAGGGCAAAGAAACCTAAAAGAAAAGTTGTGCCACCGTCATGGCCGCACCTGTTCCTCTCGATCCCGAATCGCATCGGCACACCGATGATCCGGGACAAAGAACACTACCCCGCAAGGGGCAAAGGACACCACCACCGAACCGCTTGACGGAGGCGCGCTCTCCTTCGGGAGCTCGCGCGCACCAGCAAGGGGGACGGGGGAGGCGCCGCTGTATCAAACAAAGGAGCAGAGCAGGGCTCTGTTTTGGCGTGCTGCTCTCTCTCTCTCTCACACTGGCTTCGGAAGGAAGAAAAAAAAAGGGGGGGAGGGAGAAGAGCTCGCGGGGACCGGTGGCTTTCAGCCCCGTCTCCGGCAGCCGGCGGCCTCCCCTGGTGCCGCGGCGCGATGGCCCGACTCGTGCTCGAGAGAGGCTGAGCGGCGCGCGAGGAGAAAGGGGAGCGAACGGATTAGGTTTTGTCCCGAATGCCGCGATGGGTCGGTTTTGTTCGAGCGCAATGAGCGTGTGTTCGTCCGATCAAATCTGACGACCCAGATCGAAACCCTAGCTGGTTGCGGGCCAATGGGCCGAATGCAGAGGCGAGGCCAGCTTGGGCTGCGCTGGACCGAGGCCGCCAGCAGCGGGCGCTGCCGCGCGCGCTGGGCCAAGGCCAGCAGCCGCAGGCGCTGCCACGCGAGCTGGGCCGAGGCCGATAGCCACGGGCGCTGCCGCACGAGCTGGGCCTAGGCCGACAGCCGCGGGCGCTGCCGCGCGAGCTGGGCCGAGGCCGACAGCCGCGGGCGCTGCCGTGCGGGCTGGGCCGTGGCCGGCTGTGCTGCAGAGTTATTCTCTGTCATTTTTTTATACAATTTTATTCAACAGTACAGAAAAAGAAAAATTCAAAGAAATGTTTCTAAAAAGTTCATGATTTTTTATTCGGTGAAATAAAAGTTTCTGTAAAAAGTAAAAAAGTTTGTGAATTTTTATTCACATTTTTTTCCCGCTGCGTAAATAATTATTTGTGCTCTTTTTAAAAGAAAATAAAAGTTTAGATAGAATTATGTTTTTAAGAGCATGTTAAAGTAATTATTGAAATGATATGATTATGTTATTTTTTATGACCAACGTTATTAATAACATGATCATGTTCTATTATTGAAATTTAGAGGTGCATTTATTTCTAATATTTTGCCCAACGGTAATATGGATTTAATTGCATAGACAATTTTATGTTTTAATTTCACCAATGTTAGATTATTGCATATGATTGTTTTATTGATGTCACTTAAATTGTGATTTCAGGAGGCTTTCACTTGATGAGTTGCCTAAAAGAAGTTCCGACACTCAGAGGTGACAACCACACTAAGTGGAGGAAGAAAGTTGAACTGGCATTTGTTTGTGCTGATCTTGACTGGGTTGTGGAGAAACCACAGCCGGTCAGACCCACAGAGCCAGTAAGAGAGGCCACTGATGATGATGCTGCATGGGCTAAAAAGAAGGGGGACTATGCTCTTTTGGAGCAGTCCTACCTAATAGATAACCAAAAGTGGGTCAATGCAAACAAAAAGTGCATGGCATTTATAAAGAATACAATTGAGAGCGCCATTGTGGGCTCCATTGCAAAGTGCACTTCCGCAGGCGAGTTGCTTACAAAGATAAAGAGCCAGTTCACTGGCTCTTCAAAGATCTATGCCACCTAAATGTTAGAGCAACTGGTGACAGAACGCTACACAGGTGGTAGTCATGGAATAAGAGAGCACATCCTCAGGATGAGTAATATGGCAGCAAAGCTCAAGCCCATGGATGCGGATCTGGAGATCAAACCAGCGCTCTTGGTCCACCTGGTCATGGCTTCACTGCCACAGGAGTTTGCAACTTTTGTTGTAAACTATAATATGTCACCTGGAACATGGGACATTGAAAAGACAATAGCAATGTGTGTCCAAGAAGAGGACAGACTCAAAGCCGCACATGGTGGTTCACTCAACTATGTGAAGGATTACAACAGAAAGAACTACAATCAAAACAACAAAAGTTTTCCTTCAAAGAATGGAAAAGCCCCCTATCAGCATCAGCATCAGCAACAGCATTTCTCAGTGGACAAAGACACGTGTCTCCACTGCAAGAAGAAAGGGCATTACAAGAAAGACCGTGGTGCTTGGCTGAAGTCAGTCATGGCAAAAAGAGGTAACAATATAGTTTCATTTGTAAATGAATCCTTGTATACACAGTTTTCAAAATCCACTTGGTGGATTGATTCAGGAGCAACTGTTCATGTTGCAAATTCTTTACAGGGATTCCATTCGACGCGAACTACGCTAAGAAGCGAAAGACGCATTGAAGTGGCAAACGGAGTTGAAGCAGAAGTTGAAGCTGTCGGTGACATCTGCTTGGAGTTAGCTGGCGGATTCAATCTTCTACTTAGAGATGTTTTATTTGTTCCATCATGTCATAGAAACTTAATTAGTGTTTCTTGTTTGGAGAAAGATGATTATGAATGTCATTTTGGACATGGCAAGTGTGCCATTTGGTATAATAATGCTTATGTGGGTGATGCTTTACTACATGATGAGCTTTATTTGTTATCACTTCGTGAAAAAGTTTATTCCGTTTGCAATGTGAAAGAAAATGTTTCCGTGTCGAATAAAGAGCAAAAGAAAAGAAAAAGAACATTCGACTCATCGAAATTATGGCACTGTCGCTTGGGCCATATTTCGAAGGGGAGAATAGAAAGATTAGTCAAAAGTGAAATTCTTCCTCCGTTAGAATTTCCAGACTTAGAACAATGCATAGATTGCGTTAAAGGAAAGTACGTAAAACAAATCAAAAAAGGTGCAATCCATAGCACAGGCACACTAGAAATCATCCACACTGATATTTGTGGACCATTTCCGGTGAAAAGTGTGGATGGATATGACTCGTTCATAACATTCACAGATGATTACTCTCGCTATGGATATATTTATCCAATCAAAGAAAGATCTGAACGGTTGGATACATTTAAAATATTCAAAGCCGAAGTTGAAAATCAGCATGATAAAAGAATAAAGATAGTTAGGTCCGACCATGGGGGAGAGTACTACGGTCGGCACACTCCATATGGCCAAGTCCCTGGACCTTTTGCAAAGTTCTTGCAGGAGACTGGCATAGTTGCCCAGTATTCAATGCCGGGCGAACCTCGGCAAAATGGAGTAGCTGAAAGGCGCAACCGTACACTTATGGATATGGTGCGCAGCATGATAAGTTATTCCAACTTGCCATTGGGATTATGGATGGAGGCGCTTAAAACCGCCATTCACATTCTCAATAGAGTACCAAGCAAGTCGGTGCCCAAAACACCGTACGAGCTATGGACAAGAAGGGTGCCATCCCTACAACACTTTAGGGTGTGGGGATGCCCTGCTGAGGCCAAAATGTTTAATCCAAACATTGGAAAGTTAGATCCCAAAACAGTGAGTTGCCACTTCATTGGCTATCCAGACAGATCAAAGGGTTTTCGTTTCTACTGCCCAGACAGATATACAAAGTTTGTAGAAACGAGACATGCAGTCTTCTTAGAGGACGAAATGGTGAGGGGGAGCTTGGTAGCTCGGAAAATTGATCTTGAGGAGAAGAGGGTGCATGCACCTAATCCGATGATTCAGGAGCCATTTTTCTCACTACCAGTTGTAACTCCACCCATGACAACTATGGGGGCAGACCCGGAACCTGTCCGTCGGGAGCTGACTGAACCCGTTGTTGAGCATGAAAGGGAGGTGCGGCAGCAAATTTTAGAAGAAGTGCCAGAAGTTGAGGCACAGAATGTGCCAGAAAGTGAGGCCCTTAGAAGGTCTACAAGACCAAGAAAGTCAGCTATTTCTACTGACTTTAAAGTTTATAACACAGAAATGGTTCATATGAAAAAAGATCCCACCTCATATGAAGAAGCCATGAGAAGCCCTCATTCATCAATGTGGATGAAGGCAATGGAAGACGAGATGAAGTCAATGAGTTCCAAAGATGTTTGGTACTTAGAGGAAATTCCTAAAGGAGCCAAATCAGTAGGCTGCAAATGGGTCTACAAAATTAAGTATGACTCTAAAGGGAATATAGAAAAATATAAAGCACGACTCGTGGCAAGAGGATTTACACAAAGAGAAGGGATAGATTACAAAGAGACATTTTCTCCGGTCTCATGTAAGGATTCCTTCAGAATCATAATGGCATTAGTTGCTCATTTTGATTTAGAGTTACATCAAATGAATGTAAAGACGGCATTTCTCAACGGAGATTTAAAGGAAAATGTCTACATGAAACAGCCCAAGGGTTTTATCATGGAAGGCAAGGAAAATATGGGATGCCGCCTAAAGAAATCCATTTATGGATTAAAGCAAGCCTCTAGGCAGTGGTATTTAAAGTTTAATCAAACGATTAAAAGTTTTGGATTTAAAGAAAATATTGAGGATAACTGCATTTATGCAAAGTTTAAAAATGGGAAATATATTTTCCTAATCTTGTAAGTGGATGACATTCTGCTTGCTAGCAGTGATGTTAGTCTACTACAAGAAACAAAGTTCTTATCCTCGAATTTTGACATAACAGATCTTGCTGAAGCATCATATGTTTTGGGCATAGAAATTCACCGAGATAGAAACAATGGAGTCTTAGGACTATCGTAGAAAGCATATTTGGAGAAGGTTCTTAAAAAGTATAATATGCATGCGAGTAAAGCCACACCTGCTCCTATAGTTAAGGGCGATAGTTTTGGGAAATTCCAATGTCCCAAAAACCAGTACGAGATCGATCAAATGAAAGGAGTACCATATGCTTCGGCAATTGGCAGCTTGCAGTATGCACAAGTGTGCACTCGCCCTGACTTAGCCTTTATCACCGGGGTACTCGGTAGATATCAAGAGAATCCAGGCATAGAGCACTGGAAGATGGTAAAGAAAGCATTGTGTTATGCGCAAGGCACGAAGGACTACATGCTAACATACAGGAGATCTGATTCCCTAGAGGTAAAAGGGTATTCAGACGCAGATTTTGCGGGGGACAAAGATGATAGAAAATCCACGTCAGGATACGTATTCACCCTCGCTAGGGGAGCTATTTCGTGGAAAAGCTCCAAACAGTCGACAGTTGCATCATCCACGATGTATGCAGAATTCATAGCATGCTTCGAAGTCACGGGGCAGGCGATATGGCTAAAGAAAATTATACCCGACTTGAAAGTGGTAGATTGTATTCACAAACCACTAAAGATGTACTGCGACAATCAGCCCGTGGTATTTTACGCTCACAACAACAAGTCGAGTAATGCTGCCAAAACAATAGAGATAAAGTATTATGTTGTGAAAGATAAAATCCAGGATCAAACTATAAGTCTCGAGCATATAAAGACAAAAGATATGCTTGCGGATCCGCTAACGAAAGCCTTACCACCCAATGTGTTCAAGGAACACTTAGCCGGCATGGGTTTAAGGGAAAGCCTTATGATTCCTGGATAGGCCCAAAAGGAACAGAATTTGTTTCTGAACAAAACGTATGTTGTAGCTGAATGATTTTATCGGCAATTGAGCTGTGACCATAAAACATGCTCTATGTACCAATATGTGATGAAACAAATAAACTAGAAAGTATAAAGTTAAAAGTAAAGTTGAGATCAAGGGGGAGAATGTTAGGTTGATCTCTCTCCCGTTCGAACCCAACGGGTCGAACGGGCCCCTGACTCGCGCCCTGATCGGGGACGCCCAACCAAACCATGGTTGGTGGGCCCCTGTGACCCGCGCTATATAAACAGAGGTGGGGGCCGGGGCACGACTTACGAGGCGAGTCGCTGCCACAATCCCCACCTACAATCCGTACCGATCTAGGGTAAGCGCGGTGCTCACGGGAAGCACACCACCGCCGCCATCTCAGTCCACATCGCCGCTGTCACCACACCACCATGGCCGGCGCTGGATCGAGTTCATCCGCACCAGGAGAAGGTAGGTTACCGGATCTCCTAGCCCACTCCGATCTAAGGATCTATCAATCTGGTCACATGTACACCTCCCCTGATTTGCTTATATCTTGATTACTGCAGGGCGCCATCGTTGGGGAGCCTCCACGTGACGTGCCGGTACGACATGCTCAGCCAGAGCTTCATCTCGATGGTGGCGAAAAGGCTCCCTCTGCTGGAGCAGCTCGTGCTTTCCGGCGGCCTGATCGAGCAGGCCTCGTTGGCCGCTCTCGTCGACAACTGGCCACGCCTCCGGCTGCTCCACGCCCGCGGCTGCCACACCATGAGGGCAATTGACAAAACGCTGCGAAGGAGGCTGGAGGATAGGATCAAGGATCTCCGGCTGCCACACCCAGCAAGGTATGTTCAAGGGCGGTTCCATATCGTCCATAGTACTCGGACAGTCGGACGGGATGTTTTCGCCGGTCAGTCAGGCCCTGAACTTAAGCCCTACTTACGGGTTCAGCGACGATGTTGATTTTTCGATCAAAATCAACCGGCTACCTCGAGTCCTCGACCACATCAGTCGTTGTTTAGTTTCACACAACGCCACTACGTTCCAGCTGCTTCGCCGTTCCCCGTCAATTTGTTATGATACAATATGATAGTTATCCGCCCAAATTCGACTCTATTTAACGCCCACTATTGTGATGGTCCCATCGTAGTCCGCCTGTTATCTACGCCATACTTTTTCATGTTGTAATCTTGTGGTTCAAATCAGAGTTTTTATTTATGCAGCAACCATTTTTGTATGCATCAATACACTTAATGCAGAAATACTTACTAATGAATTAAATAAACTATCAATCCCACATACTTTAGGACAATATAAAGTTGATCACTTCCCATGCCCTCTCAGCGATTTGGCCATCAAATCACGCGTACTGGTCGCTTTTGGCCGCACATGCATATCTAATCACATACCCCATCTATTCCATAATATAAAAAGATGAATATTTTTATATTATAAAACGGAGGAAGTAATTAACTACTGATTCGATCGGCTGTCTTGGGAAGCTATTCTCATATAAAAGTCGGTCACGCTGGTTAATTGGGTCTGTTTTTTTTTTTTTGACCTGTAATTGGGTCTGTTACCACACAGAACCCAGAGTGACCATCCCACACACCGCCCTCTCGATGAGCCTGCCGGAAAACCTAGGTACATGGCCGCTGTCATTGTCAACACTGAGATGGAGAGATAGAGAGATTGTGAGAGGCGATGGCAACCGCAGAGAGATTGGCTTGGACCCCTCCCTCTCTCACTCTGCATCATGGCTAGGCGGCCGTACAAAACTCTCCCTGGTCTCTCCTCAACCTTCACGCCGCAACAGGTTTGTACATCCTCAGAGCATCTCCAGCCATTGGCCCCCTATAGGGCGCCTAAAATCGCTGCCTGGGGGGATCCGGCGCAAAAAATGGGCCTGGGGTGAGTTGGTCCCCAGCCGCCGTCCCCAGGTGCGTTCAAAAAATGAAAAAAATATAACAAATTTAGCCAAAGTTCGGCGAAGTTCGGCTTAAACACTACAAATTTCAGCGTATATTAGACATGTTCGCGGATTTTCATTACATGCATAGTAAACTAATCAAAAAAAACTTGCTGAACGCCGAGTAGTCGGCGTCGTCGCCGCCGTCGTCGGCCTTCTCCTCTTTGACGCGGGCGCCCCTGCTGGACCCCTCCCCGGCGTCGCCATCGTCGAGCTCCCCTCCTCTTTGGCGGTGGTGGCGCGTCGTCGTCGTTGATGTTGTCGATGATGACGGCCCCTCCTTCGTCGCAGCCTCGGCGGCGCTGCGCGAAACGCCGCAGGGCGGCACACTGGCGCTCCCTCGCCATTTTCAGGGAGTCCTGGCGTGCCCATTCAAGGGCCGCGTCATCATCGAGCTCGACCTCGCTGTGCTCTTCACCGGCGCCAGCCCCGGCTCCGTCTTCACCGGCGCCAGCCCCGGCTCCGTCTTTGGCTTGACGAAGCGCGGAGGAGGAGCCGACGAGGAGGCGCGTCGGCCGCCCTCGTTGATGACGATGCCGGCACTGCGAGTGCGCCGGCCGAGCGGCGTCTCCGCCGCGGGCTCGGCCTTGACGCCGAGCAGCATTGGAGTGCCGGAGGAGTGGGAGGAGGAGCACGAGGAGAAGGAGGAGGAGGAGGAGGCGCCGAACCTCCTTGGCGCCCATTGCCCGTCGCGTCGGCGGTGCGCCGGGGCGCCCGCCCTCGCCGGGGGGTATGCCAACGGCGGGTTTTTGCCGCCCTCGAGGTGCGTCAGCACGCCCTCAAGGGTGCGGCCGGGGGCACCCCACCACAGGTGGCGCCCTTCGCTGTTCTTCAGGCCGCCGACCACCGGCGCGCCGTTGGTGGACGCCAGCCGCTGCTGTTGACGTCGCTCGAAGTACGCCGCCCAAGCCGCGTGGTTGTCGGCGGCGTACTGGGGGAGGGAGAGCTGGGCGTCGGTGAGGGAGGCCCTCACGACCTCGACCTCGTCGGCGAAGTACGAGGGTTTGGCCACGGCGTCGGGCAACGGGGGAATGGGCACTCCCCCGTTGCTGAGCCTCCAGCCCGTCGGCCCGGCGCGCATGTCCGGCGGCACCGGGATGTTCGCTTGGAACAGGAGCCACGACTCCTGTTCGCGGAGCGAGCGGCGGCCGAAGCCGTTGGCCGCCGCCTCGTCGCCGGGGAAGCGTTCGGCCATCGGGAAAGGGGAGGGAGATGGAGGGGGCTGGGCGGCGGCTCACGGGAGAGGGAGGGCTGGGGGAGAGCTCGGTGACGGCGCTCGGGAGAGGTAGCGCTCACCAGAGGCGAGCGAGGCCATATATAGCCGGGCCGCGCCTGTGTGTACGCGTCCGAGGGAGGGGAGGCGTCGGCGCACCGTTCCGTGACGTGCCGCCCGTGAGGAATGAATGGCAAAGCTGACCGGCGGCAACCTTGCCATTGATTCCCCGCGGAAAACCGAGGCGTCGGAGAAGACGAGGCGAGCGGTGTCGCTGACGCAGCTGGCCCGCGGCTCTTTCGCGCCAAAAACGGTTCGCCTGGCGCCCCTGAACGTCCCCCAACGCACCGGGTTCGGGTTGGGCCCGCCGGCACCAATTTCGGCCCGAGCCGGCGAAAAATGGGCCCTTAGGGACGCGACTGGATCGATTTTTTTACGCCGACGGCCGAAAAGTCGCCTAGGGAGCCTTGTTGGGGACACGGCAGGAGATGGTCTCATGGTGCAGGGGGGCGTCGGGTGAGTGCTGCGCTCACTTTCGCCACCATGTGGTTGGAGCTCATGGGGTTCACGCGCTAGGGGACCAGCGTCATCACCAACCTCAACCTGCTGGCCAGAGCGGTTTAGATACAGTACTTTGTGGGTTCATCAGAGATCCCATGTCGTGGAGATTCCCCAACGACGGTATGGTCAAGGTGGCGCTAGTGAGCACAATGTCAACCATCTCGTCCGCTGATGTCCTGCTGCTCAAGCTACCCACCGACCCATCGGCGGGGGCCGCTTTACAACGCTGCCTTCACCGTCCTGGGCTTTGTCATGCCCTGGTGCCCCTAGACAACCAACAGGCGAGTGATAACGGTGGCACGACGTTTGAATCTTAGCATGCAACAATGATCCACTTACTAACTCACGCCATTGTGATGTTAAAATCTTGCATATAGGAATTTGCAAGAAGATGAAGAGAGGATGTTCACGTACGGAAGATACAAATGTTCTTTTTACAATAATATAATGGGCCAATACCAACGCCATGGTCACAGGTGCATGGATTTAGCTTGGTTCTTTCTTTTCTTTCAGGGAAATTCAGCTTGGTTCTAGAGTTGCTTCATGCCTCGATCGTGTCACTCGTCTTGATGCAAGCGTACGTACCTGGGATGGTTTGGCCGAAAGTAAACTCGCATGTGACGTTTCCTTTGCTACCATGACCTGTTATGTTGGCCGTTAGGTTTAGCGTCGATGGTCAGAATTGAGTGCTATGAGATGTGCACGCTTCTTTACACTATATTTTACGAGATTCAAAAAATAGTGCTTCCTTAGAGCATCTACAGCCACATATAGCAAATTTGGCCCATCAAACGACCGCGGACGCGCCCGGTCCGGACACACCTTAAATTTCACTTGTTGACATCTCATACTCGATTCTTATATCCATACAAAGACATGCAAAAGAAATAGAACCTACGTATTTGTCGATCCTAGCTACTCCTCGTCGGAGATCACGACGATCTCCGTCCCCGGTTCCGGTAGCATGGGCGGCAGCTGCAGCTCTGACTCCTCCGACTGCTCCGCTCCGGCCTCCTCTGCCTCTATCTCCGCGTCGAGCTCGGCGAAGAGCGCGTCGGACTCCGCCTGCTCCCGCCGGAGGAACACTCGGTTGGCCTCCACATAGGCCTCATCCTGGATGGACTCCAGGATGGCCTGCTGCTCGGCCATCTTGTCGGACTGGGCGACGGCGAACTCCGCCTCCACCTACTCCATGTTGAAGGCCGGCACCTGCTGGTCCGGCTCCTCCGCCTCCTCCACCTCCATCAGAGTCATCGCCTCCTCCACCTCCATCGGAGCCATCTCCTCCTCCTCTTCCCCTAGCTGCTCCTCCTCCTCCTCAGGCTCCGGCGAGTCCAGAGGCAGCCCGACAGCGATGCGGGCGGCGCGTGCGGCTTCCCTCGCCCAGATGTGCAGGGGGATCACGTAGCGGCGCTCTGGCGTCAGCATGGGATAGTACGTGATCTTGCTCCGGACCATGGCGGAGCGTCGGAGCATGGGCAGAGCGCCGGAGCGGGAAAGGGAGGAGCTGGATGGGTTCGGACTAGCAGCGCGGAGAGGGGGGTGGGTTAGGGTTGCGGGACGCCGGCCAGCTTAAATAGCCGGATTTTGTCTTGGGCGGCGAGCACGGCGTTCACACCGCGGCGACGGACGCAGCGTCCGTCGGACCGCCGGGTTTTCGGCCGTTTCTGTCTGGGGCCACGCCATCATGCAGACGTGGCGGGCATGCCCGGGCGCACGCAGGCGCCCCATATCTACCCCATATCTGGGCTGGATATGGAGGGTGCCGATCAGCTCGGACATTTGAGTCATGTTTGAGACGTCCGTCTGGATTAAAACAACATGACCGGTCAGTGACCAGTCGGCTCGCCCGGCACAAAGTCATTTTGCACGGTTGGGTCACGTACCGACAGATCTGAGGCCGTCCACTTTTTCTGAGATTCGTGAAATGGTATGGCCCACCTAGATGTATATCACTAGTATATTTCTTGTATCTTTATTTTTAGTCAAAACAGTGGCAACATACTGGACCCCAAAGTATACCTTTTATCACGGACGGTACGCATGCAAGACTCTCCTCTCACTTTACCCGCGGAACAAATCCATAGACTTCATTTCCTCTTAGACAATTTTAATCAACCATATCTTTTGAACTATAGACTTGTTTTTCAAACTTTTCATATATTTGGACTCCTGGCGTCAAGAACTTTAAAACTAGATCAATTTTGGTTATATTTCAAACATATTTAATTTTCGACATTTCGTGAAATAAATCCATTTCACTAGAAAAATCTGAAACTAACATTTTTCACATAAACGCATTAAACCCGAATATGAAACTCAAATATCAACTTGTGAAACTAATTATTTGGAAGTGTGTAACATTATTATTTCAGAAGAGTAAAATAAGTTATTTCACAACTGTGCAATTGAAATAGATGTCATTTTTGTGAAAGAAGCTACCTACTGAAAGTGAAAAAAAAATGTGAAATTAAAATCTCAACTTGTGAAATTGAAAATTATGAAAGGTGTAACGATTTACTTCAAAAGAGGGAATATTGTGAAATAGAAATATGTGTACTTTTTGTGAAACAAGCTAGTGCAAAGTGAAATGTAGGTTCTGAAAGTGAAAAGAAAATGTGAAACTGAATATCAACTTCTGATACTGAAAATTTTGAAATGTGTAACGGCTTATTTTAAAAGAGCGAGATATGCTTTTTCAATATTGTGAAATTGAAATAGGTGCAATTTTTGTGAAACAAGTTAGTGCAAAGTGACATGTAGGTTCTGAAAGTGCAAAGAAATGTGAAATTGAATGTCAACTTATGAAATTGAAAATTTTGAAATGTGTAACAGTTTGTTTTAAAAGAGCTAAATATGCTTTTTCGATAATGTGAAATTGAAATAGCTGTGATTTTTGGGAAACAAACCAGTGAAAAGTGAAATGTAGGTTCTGAAAGTAAAAAAGCAATATGGAACTGTAATGTCAACTTGTGAAATTGATTATTTCAAAATCTGTAACATCTTTTTCAAGAGTGAAATATGTTATTCGAAAATTGTGGAACTGAAATATATGCCATGTTTGTTAAATGCGGCTTTCGAAAGTGACAATAATGTAAAACTGAAATGTCAACTTGTGAAACTGAGTAGTTGGAAATGTGTAACTGTTTATTTCAAATGAGTGAAACATGTTATTTTAAAAGTATGAAATTAAAATAGATGTGATTTTTGTGAAACAAGCCAATGAAAAGTGAAATGTGGGTTCTAAAAATGAAAATTATATGTAACTGAAATGTTAACTTATGAAAATGATTATTTAAAAATGTGTAATAGTTTATTTCAAAAGAGAGAAATATGTTATTCGAAAAATGTGGAGTTGAAATAGATATTATTTTTGTGAAACAAGCTTATGAAAAGTGAAATGTGGGTTCTGAAAATGAAAACACTATGAAACCAAAATGTCATCTTACGAAACTAATTATTTTTTAAATGTGTAAAAATTTATTTGAGAATAGTGAATTTTTTTTTTCAAAAATGTGATGTTGAAATAGATATGATTTATGTGAAATATGTTTCATGAATTTCAAATTGATTTAAAATGTATCCAAAATCGATCTTGTTTTAAAGGTTTTTGCGACAGAAGTTCAAATATATAAAAAGTATTGGAATTGGAATTTTGGTTTATGAGATATGAATGATTTAAGTTACTAAAGGTGAAATAAATGGATGAATTAGTTTGGCAGACTAAAAGCTGACTCTAATGGGACCTCGCGTACCGTGTTGACATGTTTAGTAGCGGTGAGGTACCGGAACCGCTCAATTTTACTTTTCAGTTCGTCCGGACATATGAGATGGGTTTGAAAGGGCCGGTTGTAGACGCTCTTACATTAATAGGCTCCGCTCGATCTACCTGGAGACACAAACCTAACCAGAGAAGACGAGATGGGAATAAGGTCGAGGAGGAGAGCTAGAGCCCCAGCAGCCGATCCGCCGTCCCGCCGCCGCCGCAGGAAGGACGTGCAGCATGTGCGTGGCCTTCCTTGGGAGGCGGAGCGGAGGGACTGGGCGGCGCTGCCCCGCGACGTCCTGTGGATCATCCTGAGCCTGGTCCCGCAAGCCGACGTCCTCCGCGGCGCGGGCCGCGCGTGCGTCTCGTGGCGGCGGCTGGCCCTCGACGAGCCGCTGCTGTGGCGGCACATCGACCTCGCCGCCGACGAGGACTCGGGCTCAGACTCAGACCCACTGGCGGGCTGGCAGGCGATGGCGCGCACCGCCGTGCGGCGCAGCGGCGGCCGCTGCGAGTCCTTCCGCGGCCGCGTCAGCAGCACCTTCCTGCTCTTCCTCGCCCGCACGTACGCCGATCGATCCATCCATCCAAATCGTCTCACGTATGGTATACACCTCTCCTAAACCCGAGATCCCGACTGATAATCTGCCTGTTTCTTATCAACAGGGCGCCATTGCTGCGGAGCCTCCACGTGACGTGCCGGTACGACATTGTCAGCAGGCACTTCATCCATGCGGTGGCGAAGCAGCTCCCTCTGCTGGAGCAGCTCGTGCTGTCGGGCGGCAGGATCGAGCGAGCCTCGTTGGCCGCTCTCGTCAAGCACTGGCCGCGCCTCCGGCTGCTCCACGCCGGCGGCTGTCACACCTGGAGCCCGATTGACAAGAGTTTGCGGGAGAGGCTTGAGGGTAGGATCGAGGATCTCCGACTTCCATACAGCCGCACCGTAGGGCGTTATCTCGGTCCTATCGCTAGTGCTCGGACGGGACGTTTGCGCGTGTCAGTCAGGCCCTGAACTGCATACATGAATATAACTGAAGTTCAGTTACCTCAGGTCTTATTTACCGGTTCAGCGACAAGGCCACACACCTGTTGATTTCCTCGACCGTTCCCCTTCTCTTACGGTAGTACTATCGGGTCCGACTATGTCACATCTAGATGTGAGATAATACATCACATCTAACTGTGATATCGGCCCACGTCAGCGGATAAATAAGGCATCACCATTGTATTCTTTGTTTGTTTTGTTTTATTTTGTTTTCGTACTTTTTTTGTTTGTCGTACACGAAAAAGTCACGCATCCACTGTGCCGCAACTCGGACAGAAAATATCGGACCCCAGTTACGAGTTGAGGGTGGACTTGCAATTGGGACAAAAAAAAGTCGGGCCCGAGTTGCGAGTTGGGGATGGACTTGCAACCGGGAGAAAAAGAAGGCCGGACCCCAGTTGCGACGCCAGATCCT
This sequence comes from Triticum dicoccoides, assembly GCF_002162155.2. Taxonomy (NCBI): domain Eukaryota; kingdom Viridiplantae; phylum Streptophyta; class Magnoliopsida; order Poales; family Poaceae; genus Triticum; species Triticum dicoccoides. The sequence goes on along the minus strand of NC_041393.1, from coordinate 84,263,014 downwards.
ATTTGGCGCCTTAAGCGCCAATCGGGCGCATAGCCCTCTGCCTTCCTTCGCTACTAACGGGCCTGGCCCATCCCCCCTTTAGTTATATGTTTATAAGGCAAAAAAGGGCACTGGAGGAGAATCAAACCTGAGACCTTCAACATCGAGGAACAATGTAATTACCACTGCACCAGCTCTCCCACTGTACTCTTTTACATATTTTTCCTGCCTTTATTCTTCCATCTTTCCTTGTTCCCTTTTTCCAAAGTTTATTTTTCAAATTCGAGAATTCTTCTTTTCTTCATGTTTTTTTCTGCAAAATGGATGAACATTTTTTGTTCAAATTCAATGACCTTTTTCCATTTTTGATGAACTTTTTTCAAGGTCGACAATTTTTTTTTCGAATTTGATGAACTTTTTCAAATCTGATGATTTTTTTTAGAATTTGATGAACTTTTTTCAAATTCGATGAACTTTTTTCAAATCCGATGAACTTTTTTTCAATTCTGGTGAACTTTTTTAAAATTCGGTGAACTTTTTCAAAACCGATGAACTTTTTTCAAAGTCGATGAACTTTTTTTTTGAATTCGATGAAATTTTTTCAAATCCGATAAACTTCTTTTAGAATTCGGTGAACTTTTTTCAAATCTGATGAACTTTTTTCAATTTTGGTGAACTTTTTTCAAAACCGATGAACTTTTTTCAATTTTAATGATTTTTTTGAAAATTCGATGAACTTTTTGTCAAAATCGATGAACTATTTTTCTAAAAACTGTAGTACATACTGTAGTAAACCGGTTGAGTTTTTCTAAGAAAATCAGTACCTAATGTAGTAGTTTTTGGCGAGAGAAAGAAAATGATCGAGCTGGGACCAGCGATCGAGCGGGAGCCAACGAAGGGAAGCGAAGAGGGAGCGATGGTGTAATGGGCCGGCCCAGAAGGAGGCGCGTGCGGGCGCCACGATCGCTTGCTGGCGCTGAAGGCGCTGTCGAGGAGGACTCAGTTGCGACTGGAGGGTGGGATTGCAACTTAGACAAAAAAAAAAGGTTGGACGCCAGTTGCGAGTCGAGCATGAACTTGCAACTGAAAAAAAAGGTCGAACCCCAGTTGCGAGTCGAGGGTGGACTTGCAACTGGGACAAAAAAGGTCGCGCTCCACTTGCGAGTTGAGGATGGACTTTCAACTAGGACAAAAAAATGTTAGACCCAGTTGCAAGTCGAGGGTGTATTTACAACTGTGACAAAAAAGGTCGGACCCCCAGTTGCGAGTCAAGAGTGGACTTGCAAATGAGACAAAAAAGGTTGGGCCCAGTTGCGAGTCGACGATAGACCTGCAACTGGGACAAAATGTTGACCCAGTCGTGAGTCAAGGTTGGAAAAAGGTCGAGTCCAGTTGTGAGTCGATGATGGACTTACAATCAGGACAAAAAAAAGTCGTAGCTCAGTTGCGAGTCAGGATGGACTTGCAATTGTGACTAAAAAAGGCCAGGCTCCAATTGTAAGTTGAGGGTGAACTTGCAACCGGGACAATAAAAAATTAGGCCTTAGTTGCAAGTGATGGTGGACTTAAAACTAGGACCTAAAAATGTTTCAGGCCCCATCTACATTTCTATGACAAAAGAAGGTCGGGTCCGAGTTGCAAGTTGAAGGGAGGCTTGCAACTTGGAAAATAAAAAGACATCTCATGTTTGATGGTGGATAGTCAACTAACAACAATGAAGAAATCATGAATGAAAAAATAAAAGGAAAAAAAGTAAAAAAATAACAAATAACAAATCATGAATTTAAAAAGTTTACGAATTTGAAACAAATAAAATAAAAAAGAAGAAAAGGGAAAGAAGAAACAAAAAGGAAAATTAAAAAAAGTTCACTTGTGGCCACTACAGCCAACGAGGCAACGCACAGGAACCAAATCAATCTATAAACAACGGCCTAGTGCCACGACGGGCACCCTGCGAGTGACGCGTACAGGAACGAGATCAATCAATGAAAAAGAGCAAAAGAATACCAATCTTGATGTCAAAATCATGTGATTAGAAAGGTAGATGTGAGGTAACTATTTTTACATCCAGATGTGAAATAGCAAATCTGATACGTAAGCGCTCCAAGTTCTTCCATGTTTGGCTCTAAAGTTCTTTATGATAACTAAAAGACAAGCAAAAGTGTTTCGCTCTAAAGTTCTTTATGATAGGCTCTAAAGTTCTTTATGATAACTGAAAGACAAGCAAAAGTGTTTCGCTCTAAAGTTTTTTATGATAGGCTCTAAAGTTCTTTATGATAACCGAAAGACAAGCAAGAATTGGCGGTTATTTATCTAGAAGTTGACTAGGCTTGGATTATGTATCTGGAGTTCTGGTTGTCAATTGATTAAATACCCAGTAAGTATTTTGGCGCAAATACAAAATAATACTCAGCCTCAGCCGTGATCAATGTTGTTGCTGCTGTCCCAGCGACGCTGCCTTCATCAACGACACATTCTTGCGTGTTGCAACGTTGTGATCCAAATCGTAAGTTTTAATCTATACGTCGTGAACATTTTTGCATCCATCGATCCATTTCAGGAAGAATACATAGAAATGAAGACAAAAGAGTCAATCGACTCAACAGTGATAAATCATACCCCCATTTTCTCAAACTGACAGACAACTTTAGGGTACATAATGCAACACCTTGTGGATAAAAAACCAATTTTCTGAAATGCCGCTACTGCAATATCGACCATTGATAACATAGGTAATAAGTAGTAGTTTTGAACAGAAGACATAATGCATATGGCTTAAGCCTTTTCTCATCTTTTCCCGAAGGCCAACAAGAATTGCTACTGAACTACAAACGACAAGTGATGTGGCCGAATAATCAACTGCAATCTTTTTTCTTGACAAGATATCATTAACCATGTCCATAATAAAGACTACATAACTTGACGACAGCACCGAATGGGACGGTAGGTTGCGGCAGCGAGGTGGGCACACAGGTAAACTGATATGTGCTCCAGTTCCCCTCTACTCACTAATAAAGATCAGGAATACTTATAAATCAGATGATGAACGACTATCTAGTGGCATGCTGGCAGGGTAGCGCGCCGTGAGCTCCTTCGGTACTTCTGGGGTCACCTGAAAACACACGTAATGGATGTGATGAGGCCACGCATGACAACAGCAGCAGTAACAGTTTATTTCATCGAGCAAGTCTGGCAAGCAGGTTTCCATCCTACTTCATGATTACGACCCTAAGTGAGTAGCAGATGGAAATTATGACTTTTAAGTTCTCACTTTCAATGTTTTTTTTTGAGGGAACACTTTCAATGTTGAGTTGACGGAACAGAAAAAAAAACAGTTAAGAGAGCTTATACCGTTTTAGTGAACCACATATTTTTCGCATGAGCGCATCTATGCGGCCTGATTGAGAAGAACATATTGTTACCATTTGCAAAAAGACGGTATGTCGTAAATATTGGTATTCACATTTCATGTACCAACAAAATAATATTACTCCCTCCATTTCTGTATACAAGGCCACTTCGTTTTTCATGTCAAACTTTGACTTATAATTTGGTCAACAACAATATGGGTTATATGTCATCAAAAATATATCATTGGAAATTTCTTTCAAATGTGCATCCAATGACATACTTTTTGTGGCATACAATTCACCTTTTCTTGGTAAAATTAATGGTCAAAGTTAGACATAGAAATATGAAGTGGCCTTGACGCCTTGTATACTGAAATGGAGGGAGTATGCTACATCTGTGCACTTAAGAAATTGTTAAAACTTAGTCAATTGGGTATGATATGACATTACCTTTGGGCCATATGGCTGAAAAATGGTTTTCACATCTTCAAACACCTCAGGGATTGGTTTTGCAGCATTAATCTGGTAAAACAGTGGATCGACCAACAGGTGATCAAAGTGCGTACATTGAGAAAACATATCAACCCAGCGCTAATGGAAGCGTACACAAAAATAAAGTCCCGACACACTGCAAAATTGATATATCGGATTGTACAAATGCACCTATTTGTTCGCGAGTATATATTCTCTACAGCCTCTACTCAAGGATGAGATATTCATTCCAAATTCCCAATGTCCCTGCTGAGAATACACTCTGTTGTGTGGCAATGGTTCACTGAGATCAGAGTATTCTGTAAATTACTTGTTTCCACATTCTTGAGTTAATGTGTGCTTATTATTGATATTCCAGGCATCAACTGCACTCAATTAGACCCTGAACTACAGAAGCATTTGCTAGACATACTAAAAAATTCTACAACGTGGCTGTTAATGCAGAAGTGTGTCATATCCTTTTACATAAAAATTGGATATACCTTCTTAACCTTGCCCTTAGAGTCATAGTACTGAACTACAGGCAAACTTGATTCTTCAAAAACTCTGAATCTTTTCCTGATAGTCTCAATGTTATCGTCAGCTCTTCCCTGCAGTTGGTCAACAAAAGAAAACAATGTTAGAAGCAATGAAGAGATCATGTCACATACAATCCAGCAAATAAACATAAGAGATTAAATCTAACCTGATTGCGACCCAGAAGACGCCTTACCATCTCTTCCTCAGAACAGTCAAAGAATAGCACAAACTCAGGAGATATTTTTATCTGCAGTAATGTAAAATAACTAAAGGTTGTTAGCTTGCTTTTAAAACACAAAAGGAAAAGGTCAAAGTACCAAATAATTTTGAAGTTAGGAACTCTATTATTTTATAGAAGTCCAAAAACAAAGTAGCCTTACAACATTCTCAAATGACAGACGGTTTTCTTGATTCCTTGGAAATCCATCAATGAGGAATTTGTCATTTTCACTTTTTATCATAGCTTCTTGTAGGAGCTTTACGGTTATCTCAGATGGAACAATTTTCCCTTCCTTTATAATGCTGTCAATCATGGTTCTGTAGGGAAAAAAAAGCCAAAGTAAGCGTTATTAATAAAACAAGGAATATAGCCTCTAGGGTCAAGCGGGTTTGTTACCCATTTTCAGAACCAGACTTGATTTCTGAGCGCAACAGCTCTCCAGCACTAAGATGTGTAAATCCGAAATGCTCCACAATATTGCTACATTGTGTACCTTTTCCACTTCCAGGACCACCTGTGGATTTGCATAAAATGAGGAACCATGAATTGTCAGCAGCATAGGTACTGACAGCAAGCTCATTTTCCACTATGTAGAAGTTGGAGCCATCATTACAGAATACAGAAGTTACCTAGAACAAATACAACTGCAACTTTCTTCCCACCCAAGATATTCGCAGTACCATCCTGCAATAGAAGCAATTCAATCGATCAAAGTAAGAATGTGAGGATTTAATCCAGGATTAACTTCACTGGTAACACTGAAAATGGAATCAAAATTAAATAGAACATTGAGATTGAAGGAACCTGCCTTACATATTAAAGAGCATGTATAACATAAGTGTCATGTACAGTTTTAAACTACAAAGCAATGGGATACATAGATGAAGACTCAAAAGTAATCTAGGAATCCAGTAACAACTGCAAGTTTTATCCTAATGTGAAAAACATACCTCCTGCTCGGCGACAGGCACTGAAGCATCCACGGCTGTGCTCATTGCTGCAAGCATTCCATGACTCAGCTTGAGCAAGCAATGGATAATAAACTTTGGATAGCTCAGCAGAAAAGAGGGAAAGTGTCAAGACTCTACTCTACTGTAAACTGGCAGTGCAGCACAACATAGCAAAATTAAGTTAAATAGTTAGCAAGAAGGGTGATGAACTTGCAGTTTCTTATATTTCATATGCTTTCAAGATTTGAAATGCTGAGCAAATGAGGCCACAATTTTGCTTCAGCTACAGTAACAGTACATAGACAAACCATCTTGTCTCATTGTACATACAGCTATTCGTTTTTCATCATGATTTTTCCTTAGATTTCTTGATTCATAGTTCTGCTTATAAATTGTGCAGCAATGAGGTAACACCGTTTATACACTACATTTTATACACAAATCATCGCTGTGCATAAAGTCACTCTTGACCGCTTATATTTGGCATTACTTATGCAAACCCTATGCTGCTCATTCTAAATACTGGATTGCTGCTCTGTAACAAAGTACCGAACGCAAGGCAACAAAAATGACGGCAACCACTCGTAGATGTGGCTAGTGGTACACAACCCTCTATCATTTGATTATTTCTTGGTCGGATCCACACCCTGCACCGCCATTGCCACGCGGCTCAGCGCAGGAGATCACTCCACCAGAACCTAACCAGTAAGCCACCAGAGGTCTCTGTTAACCCCAAAAAACAGAGCGAATTTAGTGGTTAAAAGCATCCATGAATCCATCAGGCAGACAGGCAAGCAGACCTAGCCATGGAGCTTATTTTGATCTACCGCTTACTCTATAGGCTAGAACAATCAAACCGGGATGAGAAGTGTGGCAGAGCAGAGAGAATAGGTTCGAGAAACACGCACCCTACTTGTCGAGCTGGGCGGGTCGCTAGAAGTGGGTCCAATCGGCGAGAGTGGTGCCAGATAGCAGCACCTGTCTAGGAGGTGGACGGAGAGGGAGGCGCGGTGGCGAAGGGAGGAGCGGAGGAGGTCGGCGGCGACGGCGACGGCGGCGGGAGGAACTTGGAAAGGACCCGGCTGAAAAAGTGACAGCCCTCGAGCCAGTTATGGCCAGCCAGGTGCCCTCACCAGACCGTCTCCCAGCTGTTGGATTGCGATCAAACGGTTGGCAAGGGCCAACGGGGGAACGGTTCCGCGGTGGAGAGGGCCCACCACGCCTCTCGCCGTTTTGCGCTGGCTTCCTCGGCGGCGCTGCGCCGCTACCCCGCAGAGACGCTAGAGTCCGCGCTGGTCTAGCGTGGTCCAGGCGGCTGCTCGTCGGGCGACCATCTATCCGATCCGACTCCGAAGTGCTGGGAGGGGGCGCCGCGCTGACGGCTCCAGCCGCGGCGTCGGCGGGCGCAGGCGGCGGAGGAGATGGCGCACGAGCGGCGCGGCGCGGCGGCGTCGTCCGCGGCTGCGCACGACGCTGCAGGGGAAGCACTGTGAGTCTGTCGCCGCAACCCTTATTAGCTAAGACGCTCGCTCTAATCATGCTTGTGGCGGAGGAGTTCGATCTGACTTCAGAGATCCGCCCCCGTAATCGCGTCATGGTACTTGTGGAACATACCAGATCCCTGATCTGATCTTGTAGCCCCTCTTCGAGGGTGGAATCATATCATAATTTGCTGAAATCGTGGACAGCAACCTGCCTCTGCTCTGCTGCATGTTTTGCATATATGGTTTTAAAAGCTCTGTGTGAATTCGGTCAGTACGATTGGGGAGGAACTGAGGGCAGTCCGTGTGCAAAATGCTGTGTCATCATTTGGATACAAGCTTATATACTGCCTTTTCAGTGGGGCTATCTACTGTGATTCTAGTATAGAAATTAAATGCATCTAGATTTTTTTTGCCCTACCATATATTTTGATTGGTTGTGTGCAAATCACAATTTTTGGAGTTTGGGACAGGACACTGTATCTATATGTAGATGCAGCTTTCATCTCTTTCTTTCTTAATTAATTGCCTCTCACCTCAGCTTCAATATATATGGCATAGTTTATTACTTTAGATACAGCCGATTGGTGGAGAATCGGGACTGCCATAAGATCGGTGTGGCATTGTGAGTTAGTTGCCCCCTCGGTGCAGAGTTTGATTTGTTTGGCTATTTCTTGACCCATTGGTGTGTGACGGAGGCACCAGTTGCATGTCCATGTAGCAAATCTGAGTTTAAGGTGGTCAACCACCTTGATAGTCTATGTGATTATTGCGATGATGCATGATATATGATTTGTTTTGATGTAAGTACATGAATATATGATTGTATCTTGTCTAAATCTAATAAGTAAACAAATAGAGGCAGTTTTAGATTTCCATTCTGTATCTTTCTTTTGTTGAGAAACACAATTACTTTGCATCGATGATATAAAAGAACGCTGTATGAACAATACTTAGATAAGGCACAACCCACAGCACACTCACACAATCACTAAAAAACGAGCTGTTGCATGAACAACAACATAGTCCATAAAGAAGCTTTTTGAGGAAAAGAAACTGTAAATGTTCTTCATATAAGTCCACCTTTTATTGGTGGCCATTTGCGTTAACATTTCATCAAGAGAAGCAAATATGTAGTGATTTACTGAACAAAAAGATATTAGTCTCTATCATGTAGTTTCATTTTTTACCATTCAGGTTTGATAATTGCAGTGATCACACAGGGCTCTGCAGTGGTCCTGATTTTTCTGTGTTTTGTTGTTTTCCATGCACAACAGTTTTGCAACGCAATGACAGTGCTGTCATGTTTCATACAGGCTCTTATTTTCCATCATAGTTTAGTGTTCTCTCTTTTGTTGACGTTAACCTTAGTTGTCCTTATACTTGGTACATTTCATAGTGCAATTGCAATGAACATACGCCTCACGATATTTTTCCTGAATGTGTTTATGTTTCTTAAAAACTCTTCCAATCATGTCTTACTTTTTTATTAGAGTCTTTGCTTTCTCAAGCCGCAGCAGCAGGATTTATCCTTTTCCATTTTGTGTGTGTTTGCTTCGTCTGCTTTTTACGTATGCCAGTATGCCACTATATCAGGGGTGCCTAGTTTTCTGAATACAAACATCACTAGTATGAGAATAAACATAAATAGCAGCACTAAGTATTATATGATATGCATTTAATCCATTTCTTCTTATGTTGATCTGTTGTTGCAATCTGATTTCCTCCTTTCCTACCATTTCTCCAGATTTGTTGATGTAGTACATGAAGCCCCTCTGTCTGGTCAGCGGCAGCCTCGAAGCATAGTTGGTGGCACTCTGTACTGTATCTTATTGGCAAGTGAATATTTGCTAGGTTTCCATTATTTTATTAATAGTTGTAGACCATGTTATCTTTTCTTATTTTGCTGGAGAGACCTTTGAAACATGTTTTTACTTCATCTTACTTTATATTTAGCCAGGAGAATATGTATCTTATGTGTGCTAGTCCCTTTCACTCCTTTAATTGTGCTGTTGTTTTTCCTTTCTCCCTTGCAGTTTCTGGCAGCTGTGATTAACTTCTTCTTCTTCTCTAGGCAGGTTATGCTGGTGTTGTCATAGCAGCTCCATGGATATTTGTTCTTATACCAGACATGATCCTTCCGTTGCTATGCAGCTGCAATGTTCTGCTTCTAATTATTACAGGTTCTTGTTTAATTTACTGGTTATCTATACTGGTAGATTTTCTCTAACAGAAATTTGCTGCAGGTATATTCCAACAATATTGGGTCCATCAGGTCACAAAAGTGCGACTACAGGTACGTCACGAAAGAAAAGAAAGAGAAGATCTTTATGAATTCTGTTCAGCGCAAATAGAGGATTTACACATTAATATTGCCGACTATGTGTAATTTCAAAAATAAAAAGGCTGTCAACCATCAGTTTGTAGCCATGAACCATTCACTGTTCCGGTTTGCTGCGACTAAAGTCTGTTCATCAACCTTTGTTTTAAGTCATGGCTAAATGTTAACATATTAGCTCTGTAATGTTTACTTGCTGATATTGGTAGTGTTATCATAACATTTACCAAGCTTCATCTTGTAATTGCAGGGCTACTATGATTTAAGCCAAAAACTGAAGCGCATTGCTCGAGTTCCATTTGCCGCTATTGCTTGCGGTAAGTATTACCTAACCAATGTGTGCTACAGAGCATCTGCTATGTTCTAATGCCAGCACCTACCATTTCTTTAAACCTTCAAGGAGAATCATATTGTACTAAGGAACTGCTATCCTTCTGATCTGCATTGGATTATTTGCATTTTGTAGTGAATATGTTGGTATCTGGGTTGTTTTTACCTCAGCCTGGACATTATATGGTAGAATCTATACTGGTTTGGCTGTTATTATGTTTCTGCATTTGCTGATTTGGTAACACATTCATGCTAGTTGCTGGTACCCTTAGATAGAACTAAAACCACGACACTTATTTTGGAACGGAGTATATTATTGTTATTTCTTTTTATTTTACATTAATTATTTGGAGTAAAAACAACATGTTTGATCCCTTTACGCAATTATAGTGACGAATTATTTTGTTAAAAATATGGTTGCAGGTACTGCCCTATTGCTCTTAATTCTAGTTTGGCAGCCTCAAGTAGAAGTATTATCAATTTCAGTTTTGCTCAGGTACAGTTCTTCTGTTGAGTTGAGTATAAGCTTTCTTTAAGTTAACCTTCTCATTATTAACATAAAAGATTAAGATGACCATAAGCTGCATTCTGTAAATAAAAGCATTATTGGTATCTTTAGGATCAAAATGTAAGGAATGCATTTGCATAGTTTATGCCATTTTGAGGTGGAGATTTAGTATTCTCTTATACTGATACCATGACATGTGAAGCTCTTGGGTTATTCAGGAAGTTCAAGGTTTAATGTAGGATAAATATGGTTATAATTCTTTAGTGCACCTGGTCTTAGGTGCATAGTGAACTTTAGTTTTAGATTATTATCATCACTCTGGTAGAGTAAAAATGATTAGGTAGGCAAGCTACACACAAAAAAATACTTGTATTGCTTATTTTGTTAAATCTTGTGCACTGCCCTCAGCAACCTCAAAGCCAAGTAAATTTCTGGAACTTATGATACATACTGACGTATTATGTCTTTCCGCCTTTAATGAAATTTCAGTACGCATATGCTAAATTGGTTTCTTATTTAGCGGGATACTGCGGCTGTTCTGCTTTGGTTCTAAAAAGAAATGAAACTCTCCTATGTGATTTTTAATGCTATCACTTTCTAATTATGCAGGATTGCACTAGTTGTTGAAGTGATATCCGCTGGATGTTTCATGAGCTTATACATAGGTAGATTCTGTTGTGTGGTTTATCTATTTTATTCTTGTGTATGTTGCAGCCAGCATAAATTACTGGTCATTTTTCGGTAACTTTTTGGGCTTGACTTCTTTCTGTTTGTGGCCATGTAGCGTTGGGAAGTTCATTAACCATCTTCCTAAATTTTTAATTCCTGTCAACAATTAACTTTGTTTTTCCTTGAATCACAGTAGACAGTAGATCAAGAAACATGCAATACGCCTTACTTACCAGATGGTAATTCTGCATATTTGTTCACTAATCATTAATTACATGGTGATTCCACATGTTTGTCTCATTAGTTATTAAAGGGTTCTCTGACTTTTGTTTGGTCGATAGCTCCTAATCATTTCCTGCAAGCAATTAGATGACATTTTGTAATATTATGTCTGTATTGTCTAAATTTTGATATGCAGGGCACATCCATAAATACAACTCTTTGAATGAGCAGCCTGACATTCTACGGCCACTTTATTCTGCACTGCAACCATCTAGTTCGTTGGAAGAGATAAGGTACAAGATATTTGTTGCTTCATTAATAATCACATGGACTTAATAAGGTACAATATATTATCACATGGACTTGATATGGTTTACCTAATTATATTGGTTGTGTGTTTTTTCTTGGCAAATAATAACTGCGTATGCAAATGCTTTTCCTTTTTAGTAAAAACACATGTGTTTTAACATCTAAAAATTGCTTCATAGGAGTATACTCCTGTCTTTGCATGTACAACTGTCTGTTCTTTCACTGAGTGCCACCACACCCAATTATTGTGTGTTTGCTTTTATGACAATGTAGGGTATAGTCTCGTAAAGAAGAGGAGCTTTGTGGTAATGTTTTGAATATCAAAAAATAGAAATCAATGCCATTTTGAAAGCTTTTAGCCATCAGTGAACTTTCTTCATGAAATCAATTAACATTCCTGTCATTTGAGCTTTGTGGGTTGATACAATAATATATTTGCAGATACTATGATTCTCGTCTGTCTGACCAACAAATGGCATTGCTCCAGTACCAGAGGGAAAATATTCATTATCTGAGTGAAGAGGTACTTGGAATAATTCTGTTTTTTTCATGTACTTGGTTAGCAACTGCATTTACTGGCCATGTTTATTTTCCTCGATTATGTTATTATCACAGAATAGTAAAGTAGTAGATACAATAATATTATTATAGAGAGAGACTTTCAACTTGCTGTCCTTACAATATACATGTGTTGTAATTAAGACAGTATTCATTTGGCATCATTGATCATTCCTTTTTTCTTTCTAGATACTGGCTGGGCACAGCACACCGTTGCAGAAAGTGGTTAATGGCATGTGTTGTAATAAGTTTTGACATTTTGTACATGTTGTCATTACAAAGTAGAATAGTCAATGCATTACACGCTACGAACAAATTCTGATTTATGCTATTAGAATAGTGGTGTTGTGTTGATTGATTAATGCGGTTTTTTTTCTACATCAGGTGCTTAGGTTGCAAGAAAGCTTAAGTAAGTACCATAGAAGTGTTGCTGCCAGCACTCCACAGGTTCAAATTAAATCTGCCGCCAAACCTTTCCCTCCCATCTGTTGAATGCTTAAGCAGACTAAAAACTTCTTAATATTAATTATTTGTAAATCAACCTGCTTAATGTTGGATGAATTGGTGCATCATGATTTAGTATTTATGTTTCTCATCATATTTCGCCAGGTTGATCTCACTCATCTTTTGGCGTCTCGTGATCAAGAACTTCGTGCACTGTCTGCTGAGGTAAATACTCTCGGATCTCGGTCGACCAGATATTCGCACTATGCATACGGCAGAGGTGGTATCAACACCTAAAAATATTTGGTGTTGGTGGATAATTTGCTCTTTCTGCCTCTGTTCATACTCTAAATGTTACCGAGACTTCGACTTGGATAAGTACAGTGCTGGGCGAACAAGAACTCAACCTATTCTTTGTTAGCTTAAGGATATGTAGATCATACTTTTCTGTTAGTACTCCAGCATGGACTAATACTTTGCTCATCTATCATATAGATGAATCAAGTGCATTCGGAGCTTCGTCTTGCTCGTGGTTTGATTGCTGAGAAGGACTCGGAGATCCAGCACATTCGTGGGAACAACAATCAAGTATGTTACCGTTCAGTTTTGTGTGTCTGTCTGCAAATTTTGCGGTAGTCGGATAATAGTTCAGTTCTGGCAAAATATATATGACTATTTGTAAGAGGAGGCAAAGCATTATTTGTTGATGGTGAACATGATAAAATGCAGTACGTCGAAGAAAACGAGAGACTAAGAGCTATCCTTGGTGAATGGAGCACTCGAGCAGCAAAGGTAATCATGAATGATAGAACCTGATGTTGGTTTTAACAGAAGCATTTTCCTTATCATCATCTCGTTCACGTGTGTACTCGACAGCTTGAGCGAGCGCTTGAGGCTGAGAGAGTGTCCAACATGGAACTGCAGAAGAACCGCGCAAAGCTCAGACGCCAATCAACCAGGGAGAAAATACCTGACATTCCTCAGTCAGAGAGTTCCTCCATAGGTGTGCTCTAGCTTATCTGATTGTGTCAGCAGTTTTTGTGTAACACGGTCCATAGGTGAACTTTGTGGCGTCATGTCAAGATTTGAACCTTCAAACCTCGGAGATCAGTTACTATGTAGTTGTAGATTGAAGTACAGCAGTAACGAGAAATGTTGTATTGTTGGCTGTATGGGAGCACTTGTAAATATGCAGTACTACGATTAAAAGTAGAACGGTGCAGTTTCTGGAGTGTGACGTTTTGGCTCCAGGGCTCTATGGAGCCTGCTGTTATCAAAAAATTACGAATGTCGCATTTAGAAGTTACAAAAAGATTCTGATTTTTTTTTCATATACATATACGTGTGTTTCTACATATCGTGGTATTTTGGAACGGAGGGAGTAGTTCACATCTAAATGTACATGCAGGCTATTTTTTTGTAACAGAGGCAAAAGGCTTGCCTTATTCATTACTCAAGGAGTTTAGAGTACATGCAGGTTCTATAATGCATTTGTGAGGTTTCTGTCAACTCACATTTTCCTGATATATCTTGAGTTGTTCTTCACTAGCATTCTCTCATTTTTGCCTGCATCTAGGTGAAGCAATGAACACTCGCGAGGAAATGTATCCATCCGCTATGCAGTTCTGCGATTGCCTGCGTGGTGCCGCAGCACGGGCGTGGCGGCCAGCTGCTGGGTGTTGCACATAAGGACATTGCATTGCTTGAGCGTCGTGGCTCGGGTTTTCGAGATTTCCCTGCTGGTATTATTGCTGGTAGGTCCAAAACGGCAAACCCTATTCGGCGCCTTTTGTGCCCGTTATAGGGAGCTCCTATGTACCGCCCGCTGCGATAGAATGCCGAGCAAAAGCACAAAGCGCGATCGCCTGGCCGGCCCACTCAGTTTTTGCTGTATCAAGTCGGTTTTCCCATAGGGGCACGGGATATCCTGTACCGCACCGTTTTTTTCTGCAGTGGCACTGTAGCAACTCGGTTTCTTACATGGCGTGGCACTGTAGCAAATGGTTTTTCAGTTGGTTTAAAAATGAAAAAAATTAAACGCCGACACTTTTTGAATTTTTGAACACTTCTATTTTTGAAATTTTGATTTTCTTTGAAAACATGAATATTTCTTGTGAAAGCAAACGTTTTCTGAAATTAAGAACAATTTATGATAACACGAACATCTTTTCAAAATTGAAAGATTTTTCGAAATTTCAAAACAATTTTGTAAATGCAAATAATTTTTGAATATACAAACATTTTTTACACACACAGACATTTTTATTAAAAAGACAAACATTGTTTGAATTTTCTAAACATGTACTCCCTTCGTTCCTAAATATAAGTCTTTGTAGAGATTCCACTATGAAACCACGTACGGATGTATATAGATGCATTTTAGAGTGTAGATTCACTCATTTTGCTTCGTATGTAGTCCATAGTAAAATCTCTACAAAGACTTATATTTAGGAACGGAGGGAGTATGATCATAAAAGACAAATATGTTTTAAATGTAAAATAAAAAAAATAGAAAACCAGAAAAATAAAAAAAAAATAGAAAATGGACCCGAATTGGATTGAACCTTTCGAAAGGTTCTCAAAACCTAGATAACCTAGCTAAATGGGCCGGCCCAGTTAAAATCTATGCTACATTACCTTCCCTCTGCGTTTCAGCTGCCGGCAGATAGGGTTTACCATCCAAAAGCGACGGGAGGAGGGGCATAGGTATTGTTATACATCCAAATTATTATTATTTACGCATTCACATCCCTACCCGTATGAGCACCTTCGAGATACTAAGTCGGTGGGTTTGGGGATTGACGAAGTCACCGCAAGCATCTTGCTAACGATGGGAACATCACCTCGCACTAAAAGAATATTTCACCTTTATGAGACATCAAATCGTCTAGCCTGATCGCTGGTGTGTTGAGGATATCACCAACTTTCTAACCATCCAACCACAAATTAATTCTCATGTACAGTCAAATTAGCCATAGTGAGTCGGACAATGGGTTGTGCCCGTTGTCGACCATATGTCCATGCCGGCATCCTTTTTTTTTTGCGAAACCATACCGACATCCTTGTTAACGTCTCTCAGTCAATACCCTATGCCAACGAGCTATCATCCACCGTGGAATGTACTCCCTCCGTTCCTAAATACTTGTCTTTCTAGAGATTTCAACAAGTGACTACATACGGAGCAAAATGAGTGAATCGACACTCTAAAATATGTCTATATACATCCGTATGTGGTAGTCCATTTGAAATCTCTAAAAAGACAAATATTTAGGAACGGAGGGAATACTAAGTACCTACTAGGTTGGGCAGATCATGTATGTGCTGCTAGCTGCCATACATGCATAGGGACATTGCACGGGAGATGAGACGAGATGAGCTATCTGGTTGGGCAAAAATCAACCTAGTCGTAAAGTAGGACGCGGCCCATGCCGCGCTCAACTTTTCGAGATTTCGCTGGTATTATTGCCGGCGCGTCCAAAAGAGACGACGTATCAAGTGGGACGAAGTATAGTATAGGTATAGCCATATAGCAAGTCGACAGTAGGAATGTGGGATGGTCGACCACAGAAGCTCCCGCACCGACGCCCTTGACGACGCCTCTCCGTCAATGCGCGCTACGCCGAGGAGCTATCTAGTCTAGGGTTGGGCAGAGCATGTTCGGTCGTATGATCGTCGTCGACCACACGAGCTCCTGCCCGTACCATGCCGACGAACTTTCCATTGGGAAATGTATGTATGCACGTACGTAGCACTGTAGGTTGGGCAGAGCCCCCGTTTCTAGGTACTGTGCTCGTTGTCCTAGGGTTGGGCAGAGCCGGGCCGGTTCCTTTCTTTCCTGTTTTCGGTGGAGCCTCAGAGGAAGGGGATATGCACGCACATGCCTGTAGAGTGTAGATCCATGCAAGTGTGCTGCCAGATCATAGGATATTCTTAGGTTAGTGGGAGTGTGTGCGTAGCTCGAGGTTGGCAGTGGGATTTGGAGAGCCTAGCCGGATTTCTGCTGCAGCGGACCGGTCGATTTCCGCTCCGCAATGCAGTACGCAATGCAGTACGTTGAAGCCGGTCGTTTTGTTATAGACCGGGTGTAAAGTAGGGTCTAGTATATTGTTCTTGTACACGTATTTGTATACGTATGTAATTGTAATTGTGATCCTTTATATATTGAGACGTGAGGCTGGATGTCAACCACCCACGCAAAACCCTAAACCCTGTGTTTCAACTTGGTATCAGAGCACAAAGCTCGTCTTGTTGCTCATGGTTTCACTCAACAGCACGGGATTGACTACGGAGATACTTTTAGCCCGGTGGTGAAGCCTGCCACGGTTCGCTTGATTTTGTCTCTTGCTGTGTCTCGTGGCTGGAGCCTCCGACAGATTGATGTGAGCAATGCCTTTTTATATGGGTTCTTGGCCGAAGATGTGTACATGCAGCAGCCACCTGGGTTTGAGGATGCCACTTACCCTCTCATGTCTGCAAACTTCAATGGTCTATTTATGGTCTCAAGCAGTCACCCCGTGCCTGGTATGCTCGTTTGAGTCAGCGCCTTTCGCAGCTCGGTTTTGTTGCCTCCAGATCAGATGCATCTCTGTTCATCTTCTCCCAGGGTACTATACAGATATACATGCTGGTGTACGTTGATGATATTGTGATTGCTGGCTCTACCCCCGCCGTGGTGGATCGTCTTGTGCAGTCGTTGTCTGCTAGCTTTCCCATCAAAGATTTAGGTCGCCCTCAGTACTTTCTTGGTTTGGAAGCGTCCTTTCATTCAGGGGGCATGACCTTGACGCAGAAAAAGTATGCTTTAGATCTTCTTCATCGCGTCAACATGGAGAACTGCAAGGCCACTTCCACTCCGCTTGCTACATCCGAGAGTCTCTCACGTCATAGTGGTGCACTACTGGGTAGAGATGACTCCTTTCGGTATCGCAGTGTGGTTGGGGCACTTCAGTATTTGACCCTCACTCGTCCTGATATCTCCTTCGCAGTGAACAAAGTGTGTCAGTTCCTGTCTCAGCCAACGGTGGATCATTGGGAAGCAGTCAAGCATATTCTGAGATATGTCAAAGGTACGCTAGACATGGGACTACGGATTCGTAAGTCCAGATTCACTGGAGTGAGTATATTCACCGATGCAGACTCGGCAGGCTGTGTTGATGATAGGCGCTCCACTGGTGGTTTTGCTATATTTGTTGGACCTAACCTTGTATCTTGGAGCTCGAAGAAGCAACGCACAGTCTCGAGATCAAGCACCGAGGCAGAGTATAAGGCATTAGCCAATGGCGTGGCTGAAGCCATTTGGATAGACTCGGTTCTCACAGAACTTGGAGTCCCACAGCAGCGCACTCCTATATTGTGGTGTGATAACTTAGGGGCAACTTACCTGACGGTGAATCTGGTGTTTCATGCTTGGACCAAACACATTGAGATTGATTTTCACTTTGTGAGAGAACGAGTAGCTGCTTGTGAACTGGAAGTCAGGTTTATTTCTACAGATGATCAGTTAGCGGATGTATTTACTAAACCCGCTACTAGACAGATGCTAGACCGTTTTAGAACCAATCTGAATCTTGTATGTAGTTCAGATTGAGGGGGCATGTAAAGTAGGGTCTAGTATATTGTCCTTGTACACGTATTTGTATACGTATGTAATTGTAATTGTGATCCTCTATATATTGAGACGTGAGGCTGGATGTCAACCACCCACGCAAAACCCTAAACCCCGTTTGCTAATTCTCGGATGCATGAAAACAAAATCTGGCGTCAAACAGTTTTCTGCTTTGCACGTGGCCGATTTCAGGGACAACTTGAGGAGTGACCGCGATGGCCACGGCAAGGCCAAGGCAGGACCTCGTCGGACAGAACGCATGCAGCGGGCTTGGTAGTGGCAAGGAAGCAGGTTAACTCTACAGGGGCGTGTTTGGTTGCCGTTGTGAACAGTTTCTGTAGCGCATGCACTTCTCAACCAAGCCTGGTTGAGCAAAAACATGCCCTAATACGTCATCTGCAAGTTGTTTGGTTGTCTGTATCTAGTGTCTCTGCATTAGGTAATGCGCAAGTGCACTTTGTTTGGTTGGCTGCATTGGCCCTAGCGGCACATGAACACGGTGTTTGGTTGCATTCGGCGTACATGTTGTGCTTACCTTGTACCCTAGTTGGTGAGCTTACCCACAATGATCACACCTAGCACACCAACATCACAACACAACAATGACAATGAACTGGGCGAAGATGATGAAGTTCTTCAGCTTCAGCCCAAACTGACGATCCACCTTAGCACCTTCCACTTTGACACCTCCAACCTTGCCATTGTCAACAATGTTGCATCCATACTTTCACACCCAGGCGGAGTAAGCTTGTTCTGCTGCCTGCCTAGTCATGAACCTTCTATGGTTGTTGTTGCTATATGATGCCACTTGTGCATTGGCTTCTTCCCATGAACTATAAACCCCTGGAGCCTCACCTATGAACACGGCATACCACTTGCCCTAGCAATGCACAAGAGCAAGAGTTGAAGCAGCAAATCAATGGAGCACATAAGTAGCAAGCAAAGTAGCACACAAACAACAATGAAGCAGAAGACAAGTAAAGCATGCATGATCATACGACATAACAAGTTCAATCTAGCACTACCTTGGTGTTAACCTACCACCACATCCAAAAGATGGTGTCGTCCTACCACCGCAAGTTCACCATCAGCGTGAGGGGTTAGTATATACCACCTCACCAAAATATACAGATCATCAAATAGTTTTTGAGCCCTAGCTACACAAAATGTACGTCGTCATCGTCGTCGTCGCCACTGCCATCTCGTCGGGGATCATGCACGCTCACAGGCAGCACTACTCTAGTAGTAGTGCTTGCCCAGTCAGCTCCTGAGCCGCAGCACCCTGTGAGCGTCGGCCATGGCAACGAACCCAACACCCTGGGCCTTGTTGTCAAGCAGGTGGCTGAGAGCTACCATGAGAGCCTCGTCGCTGAAGCCACCCTGGGTCATGATAGCGCCATACAGGTCAGGGTGGACGTCGAGGGGCTTGCACTCCCTGATGGCTGTTGCCACCTCCTTCACCGCCTCAGTCATGCTGCAAAAGACATTGATCTCCTCCTCCATCAGGCCTCCTCTCTTCCTCTTCTATCATGGACGGGGTCAAATGGCTTTTCAAAGGGCTTCGCAGCGGGCTTGTTAGGGCCATCAAGGACCTCGACGTCCGATGTCCCAGGGAAG
Source organism: Triticum dicoccoides (assembly GCF_002162155.2). NCBI lineage: Eukaryota > Viridiplantae > Streptophyta > Magnoliopsida > Poales > Poaceae > Triticum > Triticum dicoccoides. The sequence continues at coordinate 84,243,423 of NC_041393.1, read as the reverse complement.
TCTGGCATGGGAGAACCAAGAGGCTCACCCGAGCTCATGGCATGCTTCCCAGTTGACAGCCTGAAGGAGAAGATGTGTTGCATCTGGCTGTAGTTCTGGATGTGTGTGTTGAGGAACTCAGCGTCCCTTGGGTGGTCCTAAGAATGAAACACAAGTGTTGTTAGTTGCGATTAGGAGTAGGCAATGGTGGACAGTATGAAAAGGAAGAGGGTTGTGAGCTAATCGCAACATGGCCGGCGTAGTGCTCTGCCTCCAGAACTATGGAGCAAGTGTTCTCGTCCCATGAGGTGCCGCTAAGGTCTCTCAGCTTGAACATTTGGATCCATCGACTTCTCCACTTCCTCAGGTGGTTGTACACCTGGGTGGCAGACACCTCTTGCCCACAGAACTCGAACACCTGCTTCACAACGGTGTTCAAGTGCACCTTCTTGAAGCCCTTGTCAGTCCTAACTCCACTAGAGATGAGCTCACACATCTTATTCAGCACGAACATGGACATGAACGGCTGCCACTTCATGTTGTTCGACCTACCATCCTTCTTTGCCTTTGCTGCTGCTAGCTTGATTGCAGCAGCAGCAGGAGGAGGAGTTAGCTCAACAAGCACTAGGGGCACATAGAGGGAATCAGACTCGAACACCTCTGAATCAGGTGCCATCTCGGACATAGGCTACGGGTCCTCGACAAACGATGGAGCAAACTAGCTGTCGGACACGACAAGGGCCTGACTAAGATCTTGCGTCTGCATGGTCATGTCCTACAATCATAGCACGCATTGACAGTAAGCATAGCACACAACATACCGGACAATCCATGAAAGCTGAAGCATACATGTACATTGTTCATCACTATCATAGTAAGCACATGCTTCATCGCTATCATACCAAGCATACCGGACAATCTATGAGCAGGAACATACATCTACAACAAACATCATGCTAAAAATGGACCACCAATAGCTAAAAATCACAAACCTAAGCATGATTCAACACAAGCACAAGGTTCAAGTTCAAACTCTACTACTAATCTAGCCTACCACATGCTTGAACATCTAGCCCTACCACAAATTGCAACCACAACATAGCAACCAACCATATCAGCTCACAGATCATACCACTAATCAACCATGCATCTAGATCCACTAGTAGAAAACATGGCTTTCGTTCGGGACAGATAAGTCCATTAGTCCCGGTTCAGTCATGAACCGGGACTAATGTGAGCATTGGTCCCGGTTCATGCGGCAAAGGCATTAGTCCCGGTTCAAATGGGACCTTTAGTCCCGGTTGGTGCCACAAACTGGGACTAAAGGGTGCGATGCCCATTACTAATGGGGTTTGAGGCATTAGTACCGGTTCGTGGCACGAACCCGTACTAAAGGTCCCATTTTCAAACTCTACCCCCCCTGTGGATCGCCTTTTCAGTTTTGTAAAAAGCAAAAGAAAATGATAAAAACTTCAAAAATTAAAATCCTTCAAGATGTAGTTATGTTACTACATCTACTAGTTAGGAAAATAAAAAAACTTAAATTTGGACATGTTTTGCAAAAAAAGTGTAGGGAAAATGTAAAACGGCTATAACTTTTGCATACGATGTCGGAAAAAACGTATAATATATCAAAACATTCAGCACGAAAATCCACATCCGATTTTGACTACCTACGACCTGTTTGCAAATTTTTAGAATCCTCAAATTCTAAAAGGAAAAAAAGTTATGCTTAAATTTATGTTTTTTTGGATTTTTTTTTATTTTTTGTTAAATCTGGTCAAACTATGTTCAAACTACTTATTCAAGAAGTATTAGTGTTACTAAATAATTATTCAAGAATATTAGTGTTACTAAATAATTATTTTAGTTTTTTTGAATTTTGGTCAAATCTGGTCAAACTGTGGTCAAACAATGGTCAAACTACTTGTTCAAGAAATATTAGTGTTACTAAATAATTATTTCAGTTTTTTTTGAATTTTGGTCAAATCTGGTCAAACTGTGGTCAAACTATGGTCAAACTACTTATTCAAGAAATATTAGTGTTACTAAATAATTATTGTTTTTTAGAACAATAACTTCAAACTCAAACAGTGAAATGTGTGACTTTATGCTCAAGCTAAATTTCTGAGGGTTAATAGGATTGCCATCTTACTATTGTCAAGAAAACAACAAGTGCAGACTTGGAAACGAGGGAGAATAGAACCCGGAAGTTAAGCGTGCTCAGGCTGGAGTAGTGAGAGGATCGGTGACCGTCCGGGAAGTTAGATGATTTGGAATGATGAGGGGTGATTATAGATTAGAGGTTAAATTGAGCAGTGATGAGGGATGATTAGAGATTAGAGGTTAAAATAATTCAGAAATTGGAAAATAAAAAAATAAAAAAATAAAAAAAATCATAAAATTTCCTTTAGTACCGGTTGGTGTTACCAACCGGGACTAAAGGTGGACCTCCAGGCAGCGGCCACGTGGACGGCCTTTAGTCCCGGTTCGTGTAAGAACCGGGACTAAAGGGGGAGGCTTTAGTAACGACCCTTTAGTCCCGGTTCCAAAACCGGGACTAAAGGCCCTTATGAACCGGGACAATATGCCTTTTTCTACTAGTGATCAAACCCTAGTTGTAGCTCAGATCTAGCTAGAAGAAATAGAGAGAAAGGGGGATTGAACTCACAGAGGCCATGGCTGCAGCTTCAGGACGAGGGGGGCGGTCGTGGAAGATCAATGCCGGCCGGTGAAAGAGCGCCAACGCCGTGGACCGCCGGCCAATGAAGATGCGCCGCTTACCTGCTCGTCGGTGCTGATGCGCGTCGGCGGGAAAGCTCGAACAGAGGAAGAATGGTGGCGGGAGTTGGGGCAGTGAGGGAGGGGCTAAATAGGGGTGGACTAGGCGGGAGGTGAGCCGAAATCCTATCGTTGATTTTTCGACGACGCGGGCGAGCTCGCGCCATCTCCCCTGCTCGCACGGGGGGAGAAGCGCGTCACCCTCCCCTGCCTCGCCTGAGCCAGGCTCGCGAGCTACTGCTAATTCGGGTGTTTTCCCTGGGCCTGACCTGGACGTGCTTTAAGTTCCGTGTGATGCAGGCCGCACAGTGAACGCATGCAACCAAACGGGCCACTTTCTTCCCCGGCGGGCTAGGCTAGGCCTAATGGGGCAACCAAATATGCACCAGAATATTTCGACTAATTTAATCCATAAGTAGATGACTAGCATGGCATTGACAGAATTAATGACATACTGGTACTGATGTAAACAAGCACGTACTACACAAACAGTAGACAAATCTACACATGATGCTAGTACTGCTAATACGGAAATAATCAGGAGAGGGATAAACGCGTTATACCCTCCAGTAGGCCATGCAGAAGTCGCCGCGGCGGTGGCGGCAGTAGCAGCTGTTGGGGAACGTTGCAGAAAACAAAAATTTTCCTACTCGTTTCACCAAGATCATCTAGGAGTTCATCTAGCAACGAGTGATTAGATGCATCTACATACCTTTGTAGATCGCGAGCGGAAGCGTTCAAAAGAACGGTGATGATGTAGTCGTACTCGACGTGATCCAAATCACCGATGACCAGCGCCGAACGGACGGCACCTCCGCGTTCAACACACGTACGGAACAGCCACGTCTCCTCCTTCTTGATCCAGCAAGGGAGGGAGGAGATGTTGAGGGAGATGGCACCAGCAGCAGCACGACGGCGTGGTGTTGATGGAGCTGCAGTACTCCGGCAGAGCTTCGCTAAGCACTATGGAGGTTGAGGAGGTATTGGGGAGGGAGAAGGAGGCAACCAAAGGCCAGGGCGTTCAGGTATGAAGTCCCTCCTCTCCCCCACTATATATAGGGGTGCCAAGGGGGGGTGGCCGGCCCTAGGAGATCCAATCTCCTAGGGGGTGCGGCGGCCAAGGGGGGTTTCCCTCCCCCCCAAGGCACCTAGGAGGTGCCTTACCCTCCTAGGACTCTTGCCCCCTTAAACCCTAGGCGCATGGGCCTATGTGGGGCTGGTGCCCTTGGCCCATTAGGCCAAGGCGCACCCCCTTACAGCCCATGTGGCCCCCCCGGGACAGGTGGACCCACCCGGTGGACCCCCGGGACCCTTCCGGTGGTCCCGGTACAATACCGATAACCCCGAAACTTGTCCCGATGCCCGAAACAGGACTTCCCATATATAAATCTTTACCTCCGGACCATTCCGGAACTCCTCGTGACGTCCGGGATCTCATCCGGGACTCCGAACAACATTCGGGTTACTGCATATACATATCCCTACAACCCTAGCGTAACTGAACCTTAAGTGTGTAGACCCTACGGGTTCGGGAGACAAGCAGACATGACCGAGACGACTCTCCAGTCAATAACCAACAGCGGGATCTGGATACCCATGTTGGCTCCCACATGCTCCACGATGATCTCATCGGATGAACCACGATGTCGAGGATTCTATCAACCCCGTACACTATTCCCTTTGTCTATCGATATGTTACTTGCCCGAGATTCGATCGTCGGTATCCCAATACCTCGTTCAATCTCGTTACCGGCAAGTCACTTTACTCGTACCGTAATGCATGATCCCGTGACCAGACACTTGGTCACTCTGAGCTCATTATGATGATGCATTACCGAGTGGGCCCAGTGATACCTCTCCGTCATACGGAGTGACAAATCCCAGTCTTGATCCATGTCACCCAATAGACACTTTCGGAGATACCCGTAGTCTACCTTTATAGTCACCCAGTTACGTTGTGACGTTTGGCATACCCAAAGCACTCCTACGGTATCCGGGAGTTACACGATCTCATGGTCTAAGGAAAAGATACTTGACATTGGAAAACTCTAGCAAACGAACTATACGATCTTGTGCTATGTTTAGGATTGGGTCTTGTCCATCACATCATTCTCCCAATGATGTGATCTCGTTATCAATGACATCCAGTGTCCATAGTCAGGAAACCATGACTATCTGTTGATCAACGAGCTAGTCAACTAGAGGCTCACTAGGGACATGTTGATGTCTGTTATTCACACATGTATTATGATTTCCGGATAACACAATTATAGCATGAATAAAGACAATTATCATGAACAAGGAAATATAATAATAATGCTTTTATTATTGCCTCTAGGGCATATTTCCAACAGTCTCCCACTTGCACTAGAGTCAATAATCTAGTTACATTGTGATGAATCGAACACCCATGGAATTCTGGTGTTGATCATGTTTTGTTCTAGGGAGAGGTTTAGTCAACGCATCTGCTACATTCATGTCCGTATGTACTTTACAAATCTCTATGTCTCCATCTTGAACATTTTCACGAATGGAGTTGAAGCGACGCTTGATGTGCCTTGTCTTCTTGTGAAACCTGGGCTCCTTGGCAAGTGCAATAGCTCCAGTGTTGTCACAGAAGAGCTTGATCGGCTCCGACGCATTGGGTATGACTCCTAGGTCGGTGATGAACTCCTTCACCCATATTGCTTCATGTGCTGCCTCCGAGGCTGCCATGTACTCCGCTTCACATGTAGATCCCGCCACAACGCTTTGCTTGCAACTGCACCAGCTCACTGCCCCACCATTCAAAATATACACGTATCCGGTTTGTGACTTAGAGTCATCCAGATCTGTGTCGAAGCTAGAGTCGACGTAACCCTTTACGACGAGCTCTTCGTCACCTCCATAAACGAGAAACATTTCCTTAGTCCTTTTCAGGTACTTCAGGATATTCTTGACCGCTGTCCAGTGTTCCTTGCCGGGATTACTTTGGTACCTTCCTACCAAACTTACGGCAAGGTTAACATCAGGTCTGGTACACAACATGGCATACATAATAGAACCTATGGCTGAGGCATAGGGGATGACGCTCATCTCTTCTATATCTTCTGCCGTGGTCGGACATTGAGCTGAGCTCAATTTCATACCTTGCAACACAGGCAAGAACCCTTTCTTGGATTGATCCATATTGAACTTCTTCAATATCTTATCAAGGTATGTGCTTTGTGAAAGACCTATGAGGCGTCTCGATCTATCTCTATAGATTTTGATGCCTAATATATAAGCAGCTTCTCCAAGGTCCTTCATTGAAAAACTTTTATTCAAGTAGGCCTTGATGCTGTCCAAGAGTTCTATATCATTTCCCATCAAAAGTATGTCATCTACATATAATATGAGAAATGCTACAGAGCTCCCACTCACTTTCTTGTAAACGCAGGCTTCTCCATAAGTCTGTGTAAACCCAAACGCTTTGATCATCTCATCAAAGCGAATGTTCCAACTCCGAGATGCTTGCACCAGCCCATAAATCGAGCGTTGGAGCTTGCACACTTTGTCAGCATTCTTAGGATCGACAAAGCCTTCCGGCTGCATCATATACAATTCTTCCTTAAGGAAACCATTAAGGAATGCCGTTTTGACGTCCATTTGCCATATTTCATAATCATAGAATGCGGCAATTGCTAACATGATTCGGACGGACTTCAGCTTCGCTACCGGTGAGAAAGTCTCATCGTAGTCAACCCCTTGAACTTGTCGATAACCCTTAGCGACAAGCCGAGCTTTATAGATGGTCACATTACCATCCGCGTCTGTCTTCTTCTTAAAGATCCATTTATTTTCTATGGCTCGCCGTTCAACGGGCAAGTCAGTCAAAGTCCATACTTCGTTTTCATACATGGATCCTATCTCGGATTTCATGGCTTCTAGCCATTTGTCGGAATCCGGGCCCGCCATCGCTTCTTCATAGTTTGAAGGTTCACCGTTGTCTAACAACATGATTTCCAAGACAGGGTTGCCGTACCACTCTGGTGCGGAACGTGTCCTTGTGGACCTTCGAATTTCAGTAGGAGCTTGATCAGAAGTATCTTGATCATTATCATTAACTTCCTCTCTAGTCGGTGCTGGCACCTCAGGAACATTTTCTTGAGTTGCGCCATTTTCCGGTTCAAGAGGCAATACTTCATCAAGCTCTACTTTCCTCCCACTTACTTCTTTCGAGAGAAACTCTTTCTCCAGAAAGGACCCATTCTTGGCAACAAAGATCTTGCCTTCGGATCTGAGGTAGAAGGTGTACCCAATAGTTTCTTTTGGGTACCCTATGAAGACGCATTTTTCCGATTTGGGTTCGAGCTTTTCAGGTTGAAGTTTCTTGACATAAGCATCGCATCCCCAAACTTTTAGAAACGACAGCTTAGGTTTCTTCCCAAACCATAATTCATACGGTGTCGTCTCAACAGATTTCGATGGAGCCCTATTTAAAGTGAATGCGGCAGTCTCTAAAGCATAGCCCCAAAAAGAAAGCGGTAAATCGGTAAGAGACATCATAGATCGCACCATATCTAACAGAGTGCGATTACGACGTTCGGACACACCATTACGCTGAGGTGTTCCAGGCGGCGTGAGTTGTGAAACTATTCCACATTTTCTTAAGTGTGCCCCAAACTCATGACTCAAGTATTCTCCTCCACGATCTGATCGTAGAAACTTGATTTTCCTGTCACGTTGATTTTCAACCTCACTCTGAAATTCCTTGAACTTTTCAAAGGTTTCAGACTTGTGTTTCATTAAGTAGATATACCCATACCTACTTAAATCATCAGTGAGGGTGAGAACATAACGATAGCCACCGCGAGCCTCAACACTCATCGGTCCGCACACATCAGTATGTATGATTTCCAATAAGTCGGTTGCTCGCTCCATTGTTCCTGAGAACGGAGTCTTGGTAATTTTACCCATAAGGCATGGTTCGCACGTGTCAAATGATTCATAATCAAGAGACTCTAAAAGTCCATCAGCATGGAGCTTCTTCATGCGTTTGACACCTATGTGACCAAGGCGGCAGTGCCACAAGTATGTGGGACTATCATTATCAACTTTACTTCTTTTGGTACTCACATTATGAACATGTGTAGCATCACGTTCGAGATTCATAAAGAATAAACCATTCACCATAGGAGCATGACCATAAAACATATCTCTCATAAAAATGGAACAACCATTATTCTCAGATTTAAAAGAGTAGCCATCTCGAATTAAACGAGATCCCGATACAATGTTCATGCTCAAAGCTGGCACTAAATAACAATTATTAAGGTTTAAAACTAATCCCGAAGGGAGATGCAGAGGTAGCGTGCCGACGGCGATCACATTGACCTTGGAACCATTCCCGACGCGCATCGTCACCTTGTCCTTTGCCAGTTTCCGCTTATTCCGCAGCCCCTGCTTTGAGTTACAAATGTGAGCAACTGCACCGGTATCAAATACCCAGGAGCCACTACGGGCACTAGTAAGGTACACATCAATTACATGTATATCACATATACCTTTGGTTTTGCCGGCCTTCTTATCCGCTAAGTACTTAGGGCATTTCCGCTTCCAGTGACCGCTTCCCTTGCAATAAAAGCACTCAGTCTCGGGCTTGGGTCCATTCTTTGGCTTCTTCCCGGCAGCTTGCTTGCCGGGCGCGGCAACCCCCTTGCCGTCCTTCTTGAAGCTCTTTTTACCCTTGCCTTTCTTGAACTTAGTGGTTTTATTGACCATCAACACTTGATGTTCCTTCCTGACTTCTACCTCTGCTGATTTCAGCATAGCAAATACTTCGGGAATGGTCTTTTCCATCCCCTGCATATTGAAGTTCATCACAAAGCTCTTGTAGCTTGGTGGAAGCGACTGGAGGATTCTGTCAATGACCGCATCATCCGGGAGATTAACTCCCAGCTGAGTCAAGCGGTTATGCAACCCAGACATAGTGAGTATGTGCTCACTGACAGAACTGTTTTCCTCCATCTTACAGCTAAAGAATTTGTCGGAGACTTCATATCTCTCGACCCGGGCATGAGCTTGGAAAACCATTTTCAGCTCTTCGAACATCTCATATGCTCCATGTCTCTCAAAACGCTTTTGGAGCCCCGGCTCTAGGCTGTAAAGCATGCCGCACTGAACGAGGGAGTAGTCATCGAAACGTGCCTGCCAAGCGTTCATAACATCTTGTTCTGCAGGGAGAACGGGTGCGTCACCAAGCGGTGCTTGTAGGACATAATCTTTCTTGGCAGCTATGAGGATGATCCTCAGGTTCCGAACCCAGTCCGTATAGTTGCTGCCATCGTCTTTCAGCTTAGTTTTCTCTAGGAACGCGTTGAAGTTGAGGACTACGTTGGCCATTTGATCTACAAGACATATTGCAAAGATTTTAGACTAAGTTCATGATAATTAAGTTCAACTAATCAAATTATTAGTGAACTCCCACTTAGATTAGACATCCCTCTGGTCATCTAAGTATTACATGATCCGAGTTAAACTAGACCGTGTCTGATCATCACGTGAGACGGACTAGTCAACATCGGTGAACATCTTCATGTTGATCGTATCTTCTATACGACTCATGCTCGACCTTTCGGTCTTCTGTGTTCCGAGGCCATGTCTGTACATGCTAGGCTCGTCAAGGCAACCTAAGTGTTTGCATGTGTAAATCTGTCTTACACCCGTTGTATGTGAACGTCTGAATAAAACACCCGATCATCACGTGGTGTTTTGAAACAGCGAACTGTCGCAACGGTGCACAGTTAGGGGGAACACTCCTTGAATTTATTGTGAGGGATCATCTTATTTACTACCGTCGTTCTAAGTAAACAAGATGCAAAACATGATAAACATCACATGCAATCAAATAATAAACGTGACATGATATGGCCAATATCACATAGCTCCTTTGATCTCCATCTTGGGGCTCCATGATCATCTTGTCACCGGCTTGACACCATGATCTCCATCATCATGATCTCCATCATCGCGTCTCCATGAAGTTGCTCGCCAACTATTACTTCTACTACTATGGCTAACGCGTTTAGCAATAAAGTAAAGTAATTTACATGGCGTTTCTTGATGACACGCTGGTCATATAAAAGAATAAAGACAACTCCTATGGCTCCTGCCGGTTGTCATACTCATCGACATGCAAGTCGTGAATCCTATTACAATAGCATGAACATCTCATACATCACATATAGATCATTCATCATTCATCACAACTTTGGCCATATCATATCACAAACCACTTGCTGCAAAAACAAGTTAGACGTCCTCTAATTGTTGTTGCAAGTTTTACGTGGCTGAATTAGGGTTCTAGCAAGAATGTTTTCTTACCTACGTTAAAGCCACAACGTGATTTGTCAACTTCTATTTACCCTTCATAAGGACCCTGTTCATCGATTCCGCTCCAACTAAAGTAGGAGAGACAGACACCCGCCAGCCACCTTATGCAACTAGTGCATGTTAGTCGGTGGAACCGGTCTCATGTAAGCGTACGTGTAAGGTTGGTCCGGGCCGCTTCATCCCACAATACCGCTGAAGCAAGAAAGGACTAGTAACGGCAAGAAAGTTGACAAATCTACGCCCACAACAAATTGTGTTCTACTCGCGCAAGAAGAACTACGCATAGACCTAGCTCGTGATGCCACTGTTGGGGAACGTTGCAGAAAACAAAAATTTTCCTACTCGTTTCACCAAGATCATCTAGGAGTTCATCTAGCAACGAGTGATTAGATGCATCTACATACCTTTGTAGATCGCGAGCGGAAGCATTCAAAAGAACGGTGATGATGTAGTCGTACTCGACGTGATCCAAATCACCGATGACCAGCGCCGAACGGACGGCACCTCCGCGTTCAACACACGTACGGAACAGCCATGTCTCCTCCTTCTTGATCCAGCAAGGGAGGGAGGAGAGGTTGAGGGAGATGGCACCAGCAGCAGCACGACGGCGTGGTGTTGATGGAGCTGCAGTACTCCGGCAGAGCTTCGCTAAGCACTATGGAGGTTGAGGAGGTATTGGGGAGGGAGAAGGAGGCAACCAAAGGCCAGGGCGTTCAGGTATGAAGTCCCTCCTCTCCCCCCACTATATATAGGGGTGCCAAGGGGGGGTGGCCGGCCCTAGGAGATCCAATCTCCTAGGGGGTGCGGCGGCCAAGGGGGGTTTCCCTCCCCCCCCCCCCCAAGGCACCTAGGAGGTGCCTTACCCTCCTAGGACTCTTGCCCCCTTAAACCCTAGGCGCATGGGCCTATGTGGGGCTGGTGCCCTTGGCCCATTAGGCCAAGGCGCACCCCCTTACAGCCCATGTGGCCCCCC
>NC_041393.1:84200120-84232327 GCF_002162155.2 Triticum dicoccoides | reverse complement strand
AAGGGGGGTGGCCGGCCCTAGGAGATCCAATCTCCTAGGGGGTGCGGCGGCCAAGGGGGGTTTCCCTCCCCCCCAAGGCACCTAGGAGGTGCCTTACCCTCCTAGGACTCTTGCCCCCTTAAACCCTAGGCGCATGGGCCTATGTGGGGCTGGTGCCCTTGGCCCATTAGGCCAAGGCGCACCCCCTTACAGCCCATGTGGCCCCCCCGGGACAGGTGGACCCACCCGGTGGACCCCCGGGACCCTTCCGGTGGTCCCGGTACAATACCGATAACCCTGAAACTTGTCCCGATGCCCGAAACAGGACTTCCCATATATAAATCTTTACCTCCGGACCATTCCGGAACTCCTCGTGACGTCCGGGATCTCATCCGGGACTCCGAACAACATTCGGGTTACTGCATATACATATCCCTACAACCCTAGCGTAACTGAACCTTAAGTGTGTAGACCCTACGGGTTCGGGAGACAAGCAGACATGACCGAGACGACTCTCCGGTCAATAACCAACAGCGGGATCTGGATACCCATGTTGGCTCCCACATGCTCCACGATGATCTCATCGGATGAACCACGATGTCGAGGATTCAATCAACCCCGTACGCTATTCTCTTTGTCTATCGATATGTTACTTGCCCGAGATTCGATCGTCGGTATCCCAATACCTCGTTCAATCTCGTTACCGGCAAGTCACTTTACTCGTACCGTAATGCATGATCCCGTGACCAGACACTTGGTCACTCTGAGCTCATTATGATGATGCATTACCGAGTGGGCCCAGTGATACCTCTCCGTCATACGGAGTGACAAATCCCAGTCTTGATCCATGTCACCCAACAGACACTTTCGGAGATACCCGTAGTCTACCTTTATAGTCACCCAGTTACATTGTGACGTTTGGCATACCCAAAGCACTCCTACGGTATCCGGGAGTTACACGATCTCATGGTCTAAGGAAAAGATACTTGACATTGGAAAACTCTAGCAAACGAACTATACGATCTTGTGCTATGTTTAGGATTGGGTCTTGTCCATCACATCATTCTCCCAATGATGTGATCTCGTTATCAATGACATCCAGTGTCCATAGTCAGGAAACCATGACTATCTGTTGATCAACGAGCTAGTCAACTAGAGGCTCACTAGGGACATGTTGATGTCTGTTATTCACACATGTATTACGATTTCCGGATAACACAATTATAGCATGAATAAAGACAATTATCATGAACAAGGAAATATAATAATAATGCTTTTATTATTGCCTCTAGGGCATATTTCCAACAGCAGCGTCCTCGGTGGCCTTCTTGTCGGCCTCGGTCTTCTCGGCGGCGGCACGTTCGGCGTCGGTGGACATGGTGATGACGGGGACAACGCGGACATAGAGGAAGTAGTGGATCGGAGGCGAGCAGTCGCGTAGTCACTTCCCGAAAACCTATTCGCTTCTCTCCCGTACAGGAACCGAAGAGACGGGGTTTCAGAGACCTGCTCGCCCGTCGACCGTGTACGCAGCGGACGAGATGGAGTTACCGGCGGTAGCAGCAAGAAAGAAACGACGATGGGAGGTTCGTGTGGAGCAGATATGATCTGATCTTGGCGGCTAGGGTTAGGAGACACCGCACACTTATATAGACGCAACCGCGTGGAGAGACATGGGCTCGACCCACGTCCGAGTCCGTGACAGCCCAGGACCCGACGTCTCAGATCGTGGCCCAGCTGTCAGAAACTCTCCGTTAGTGACTGGAAAAAATAAGCGCATGGGTGTGAGCTCGGCTCGGCTCATTCCCGCAACCCGCGGGCGCGGCACGGCACGGTGAAGTGGGCGACGGAGGAGGAGTGCGCGAGGGCCTCTTCTCTTCTCAAGCTCCAATAGCGTGTAGAAGAGGAACCATTATAAGGAGGTCCAACCCTCTTACACTTCTGGGGTGGGACTAAACTTCCCACCTCCACCTAGTGCCAATAAACCCACATGGGCCGTTGGAGATTTTTCAGAAATTGCTATATGGGACTAAAGCCATCCCAAATTTCAGCAATCCCCCACCAGATCTCGAGGGACCGTTGTGTCCTATGTTCCAATTGTTGTTTCGATATACTAGTGTTTCAGTGAAGACCTGTTAAGGTTGAGCTTCACCTAGATCAAGTAGCTACACTCCTTCACAACTGAACAATGGACTATGCCTTGAATTGTCAGTTTGGCGTAAAGAAGCTTCACCACATGTCTTACTAGTACTAGGCTGCCGAAGGCTGACCCCTCGGGTGGAGCATATAAGTCACACTCCTGGCCTATTCATGAGCTTACTAGAGATCACCCAATCTCATAGACTGTGATCAGCCTCGGACTCACATAGGTGTGTTCCTCCAAAGATTGCTCTGTAGGATAGCATCTTGCTTAAATAAACTTTGGAACACATTAAGACAGTAGCCATACTACCATATAGTATCGAGAGTATTGCATCTCCAACGGGGTGGGTTAGTGTAGTTACTCTCCTCAGTTCACCACTGGCTTGTTTTCCCAGGTCCTACTTCACGGGATCTCCCATCACATAGGTTGGGTTACCACGATGGCAACTCATGTGGGTCTCATACCCATCTCCCTCGATGCACTATCTATCACAACACGTGATAGCCCTTTTGTAAAGGGATCTGCCAGATTCTTAGTCGTATGGACATACTCTAATGCTATCACTCTGGAGTTTCTTAATTTTCTGACAGCTTTTAATCTCATTCTTATGTGTTTGTTGGACTTCATGTTGTCCTTTGAACTCTTCACCTTGGTGATGACAGTCTGATTATCACAGTTCATAAGGATAGCCGGAACCGGTTTATCAACCAATGGCAGGTCCATCAAAAGATCTCGAAGCCATCCTGCTTCGACACCAGATGTGTCTAATGCTGTTAATTCTGCTTCCATTGTCAATCTCGTTAAGATCGTTTGCTTGCAAGGCTTCCAGGAAATAGCACCACCTCCAAGAGTAAACATATACCCAGTTGTGGCCTTCATCTCATCAGCTTCAGAGATCCAATTCGCATCATTATACCCTTCAAGTACCGATGGGTATCCGGTATAGCAAAGTCCGTAGTTTATAGTACCTTTCAGATAGCGCATAACTCTCTCAATAGCATGTCAATTTACATCACCCGGATTGGAAACAAACCGGCTCAGTTTGCTCACATCAAACGCGATGTCAAGCCTTGTTGCGCTTGCTAGGTACATGAGTGAACCAATGGTTTGAGAGTATCTTAGTTGATCCTTAGCTGTGCCTTCAAACTTTCGAACCACCACACTAGGATCATATCGTGTTTGAGATGGTTTGCAGTCCGAGTATCCGAAATGACTCAACACCTTCTCAACATAATGGGATTGCAGAAGTGATCCCACCCTTATTATCTCCCAGTAGCTTGATGTTCAAGATAACATCAGCCACACCAAGGTCTTTCATCTCAAAGTTCTGAGATAGAAATGACTTGACCTCCTCAATGACTTTGAGATTGGTTCCGAATATCAGTATGTCATCAACATACAAGCATAGTATAACTCCTTTGCCCCCACCATGGCGATAGTATACACATTTGTCGGCTTCATTAAAAACGAGCCAACATATGTCAGAGTTGTATTAAACTTATCATGCCATTGCTTAGGTACTTGCTTCAGGTCATATAAAGATTTCAGGAACCTACACACCTTTTGTTCCTGGCCATCTATCACAAAGCCATCTGGCTGTTGCATGTAGATTTCCTTGTTTAGCTCTCCATTCAGAAAAGCCGTCTTAACATCCATCTAGTGGACGAGAAGACCATGCGAGGCCGCCAACGAGAGTAATACTCGAATGGTGGTCAGTCTAGCCATAGGTGAATAAGTATCAAAGGAATCTTCCTCTTCTTTCTGGTCATAGCCCTTGGCCACAAGCCTAGCCTTGTACTTTTCAATCGTACCATCATGGCTAAGCTTCTTCTTGAACACCCACTTACATCCCAATGGTTTGCAACCATAGGGACGGTCAGTGATCTCCCATGTCCCTTTAGCCATGATGGAATACATCTCGCTCCAGACCGCCTCCTTCCAGTAGTTAGCTTCTGGAGAGGCATACGCTTCTGAAATAGAAGTGGGAGTATCATCCACGAGGTACACGAAGAAATCATCATGAAAGGTCATTGCAGTCCTTTGTCTCTTGCCCCTACAAAGGGTTTCCTCGTCATCCTTCTCAGGATTTTCATCATGTGTTCGTTCATAATATTCCATAGGAATGGCAGGTGCAGGAGTCTCCTCAGATTCCTGTCTAGAAGTGCTTTGCATATCTCTCATAGGAAAAATATCCTCGAAGAATGTAGCATCCTTAGACTCCATAATTGTACCGACCTTCTGGTCAGGTACCTCAGATTTCACTACTAGAAATCTATAGCCAACGCTGTTCTTAGTGTAGCCCAAATTAACGTAGTCCACAATTTTTGGTCCAAGCTTATGCTTTTGGGGGATCGGCACATTGACTTTCGCCAAACAGCCCCAAGTACGCAAGTACGAGAGTGTTGTCCTTCTCTTCGCCCATTTCTCATAGGGAGTGATCTCACTATCCTTTGTCGGAACTTTATTCAGGACATGACATGCCGTCAATATAGCCTCCCACCACCATGCCTTGGATAAAACCGATGTATCTAACATGGTGTTAACCAAAATAGTTAGAGTACGTTTTTTCCGCTCGGCAACCCCGTTTGACTGGGGTGAATAGGGAGGCGTCCTCTCATGAATAATGCCATGTTCCGCACAAAAAGAATCAAACTCACTCGAGAAGTACTCCCCACCACGATCTGATCGGACTCGGTTAATTTTATTTTCAAGTTGATTCTCAACTTTTGCCTTATAGATTTTAAAGTAGTGTAGAGCCTCATCTTTAGTATTTAACAGATAAACATAGCAATATCTAGTGGAATCATCTATCAATGTCATGAAGTATTTCTTTCCACCTTTAGTCAACACACCATTCATCTCACAAAGATCAGAATGTATGAGTTCTAATGGTGCCAAGTGTCTCTCCTCCGCAGCCTTGTGAGGCTGGCGAGGTTGCTTAGCTTGCACACATGAAAGGCAGTTAGAACCTTTGGCTAAAGTGAAACTCGGGTTTAGATCCAACTTAGCTAGCCGCGTCATAACACCAAAACTTGTGTGACGAAGACATGAATACCAAACTTCAGATTCATTAACACTCGAATGAATATGGTTCACGACTTTATTACAGAAATCTATGAGGGAAAGAGGGAACATCCCTCCGCTCTCATAACCTTTTCCAACAAATAGTCCATACTTAGTAACAACTAATTTATTAAACTCGAATACCAACTTAAACCCTTCTCTACATAGAAGGGAACCACTAATGAGGTTCTTCTTGATGGCGGGGACATGCTGCACGTTCTTCAGCTGCACGATCCTTCCCGAAGTAAACTTCAGATCGACCGTGCCAACACCATGAACAGAACCACTCGCGCCATTCCCCATCAATACGGACCCGTGTCCTGTGACCTGGTAAGAAGAGAACAGCGAAATGTCAGCACACACATGAACACCTGCACCCATGTCCACCCACCAATCGGTGGGCTGAAACACTTAAAAAACAGTAGATAAATTACCGTACCCAGATGCACCATTCTCGTTGTTGCCCACAATCATGTTGACAGACTTGGAGTCTTGTCCTGACTTCTTAAACTTGTTTGGGCACTTGTTGGCCCAATGTTCAACCGAACCACAAGTAAAGCAACCCTCATCCTTCTTGTTCTTCTTGAAAGTCTTCTTACCCTTCTTCTTAAAGTCAGTATTATGTTGGACACCGTTCTTTCCCTTGGGCTTGTGGGAGTTGAAGTTCCTCTGGTTCACCATGTTGGCGGCAGAAGTCCCTTCGGGCCCTTTTCCGTGTGAGTCCATTGCCCTCGAATTTTGCTCAACACTCAGATGGCCAATGACATCCTCCACAGAGAATTCATGCCTCTGATATTTCAGAGTTGTGGCAAAATTCCTCCAGGAATTAGGGAGCTTAGCGATTATACATCCCGCGACAAACTTGCCCGGTAAATCGCACTTCAGAAGCTCAAGCTCTTAACGATGCATATTATCTCATGAGCCTGCTCCAGTATAGGACGGTTTTTGACCATCTTGTAATCGTGGAACTGCTCTATAATATACATTTCGCTCCCAGCATCAGTGGCCCCAAACTTAGATTTGAGCGCCTCCCACAAGTCCTTGGCGACATGCACATGTAAATATGTGTCGACCAATTTATCTCCGGTCACGCTAAGAACTGCTTCGAGAAACAAAACGGTAGCCTCCCTGAACGCCTTCTCCTGTTCAGGAGCAATCGTTCCCATGGAGACACCGGTGACCCAGAACACGTTCATAGCCGTGAGCCATAAAGTGGTCTTAGTCTGCCAATGCTTAAAGTACGTACCGGTAAACTTATCCGGTTTCAGAGCAGCGGCAAAGCCACTTGACGAAAAATTCCTACACATACTAGGTTTTTGGATTGTTGAGTAAATAGGAATTTTTTTGACTAATTTAATCCATAAGTAGATGACTAGCATGGCATTGACAGAATTAACGACATACTGGTACTGATCTAAACAAGCACGTACTACACAAATAGTAGACAAATCTACACATGATGCTAGTACTGCTAATACGGAAATAATCAGGAGAGGGATAAACGCGTTATACCCTCCAGTAGGCCATGCAGAAGCCGCCGCGGTGGTGGCGGCAGCAGCAGCATCCTCGACGGCCTTCTTGTCAGCCTCGGTCTTCTCGGCGCGGCACGTTCGGCGTCGGTGGACATGGTGATGACGAAGACGACGCAGACGTAGAGGAAGTAGTGGATCGGAGGCGAGCAGTCACGTAGTCGCTTCCCAAAAACCTATTCGCCTCTCTCCCGTACAGGAACCGGAGAGACAGGGTTTCGGAGACCTGCTCTCCCGTCGACCGTGTACGCAGCAAACGGGATGGAGTCACCGGCGGCAGCAGCAGCAAAGGAATGATGGTGGACGGCTCGCGTGGAGCAGATGTGAGCTGATCATGGCGGCTAGGTTTAGGAGACACCGCACACTTATATAGGTGCAGCCGCGTGGAGAGACGTGGGCTCGACCCATGTCCGAGTCTGTGACAGCCCACGACCCGATGTCTCAGATCGTGGACCAGCTGTCATAAACTCTCCGTTAGTGACTGGCAAAAATAAGCGCGTAGGTGTGAGCTCGACTCTACTCATTCCCGCAACCCGCGGCGCGGCGCGGCGCGGCGTGGCGAGGCGGGCGGCAGAGGAGGAGCGCACAAGGGACTCTTCTCTTCTCAAGCTCCAATAGCATGTAGAAGAGGAACCCTTATAAGGAGGTCCAACTCCTCTTCCACTTCCCGGGTGGGACTAAAGTTCACACCTTCACCTAGTGCCAATAAACCCACATGGGCCATTAGAGATTTTTCAGAAATTGCTATATGGGCCTAAAGCCCATCCCAAATATCAGCATAGAGCGTGTACATCCGGACCTGCCAAATGCAGCGCTGTATACACCTGCGGGCGTGTCCAGGTGTATTCACGGACAGTGACCGGGCAATCCTCAAATTTACGCGTCCACAGCCGCATATCTCATATCCAGCACCTTATATTCATACACAATCATGCAACGTATTATGTAGATCATAAACAGAAAACAAACATGTAAACCGATAGTAAACAGGCATAATTTCACATATAACATCATCAAAACATCATCAGATAGGCATAGTTCACACAGTTCAAACGTCTGGCAAATTCTAACTAGATACTTGTAGGTAGATTATACGAGAGGGCAAAGCTTCACCATTTGCTCGCCGACCCTTTGTCCATCCGGTCACCGGAGCTGCTATAGGCGTTTGTGGCAGTAGATGGGTTGACACCGGAGCCGTCGGGGGAGGAGGAATCAGAGATGATGATGCAATCCTTCAAGCGCCGAACGATGCGATCCTACTTGCGATTGAGCTTAGCCACCCTCACTACAACCGTCGTTGCCTCTGCTACCTCCCGTTCGGACTGCTCAATGCCGAGCCGGAGCGCCTTGGCGTTGATCCTTCGGAGCCGTTACACCCCCTGGAGGAGACGCTCATCCTCATCAGGCATTGCATGCATCACGCGGTGGAGGGGGAGGATTGCGTAGCCGCGTCCGATGCAGTCCCCATCTCCCTTGCCCTTTGCCTCTCGCGGAGGGCGGCGCACGCCTCCGATTCCAGAGTCCCGCATCCGTGACACCGGTGGAGCGGGCACTTGATAACCCACAAGTGTAGGGAATCGCAATAGCTTTTGAGGGTGAAGTACAACCCAAATTTATTGATTCGACACAAGGGGAGCCAAATAATATTGTTGAGTATTAGCAGTTGAGTTGTTAATTCAACCACACCTGGATAACTTAGTATCTGCAACAAAGTATTTAGTAGCAAAAGTGGTATGATAATAAAGGTAACGGTAGCAATAGTAAAGATAAATGTTTTTGGGCTTTTGTAGTAGTTGTAACAGTAGCAACGGAAAAGTAAATAAGCGGAGAACAATATATGAAAATCTCATAGGCAATGGATCAGTGATGGATAATTATGCCGGATGTGATTCCTCATGTAATAGCTATAACATAGGGTGATACAGAACTAGCTCCAATTCATCAATGTAATGTAGGCATGTATTCCGTAAATAGTCATACATGCTTATGGAAAAGAACTTGCATGACATTTTTTGTCCTACCCTCCCCTGGCAGCGGGGTCCTAGTGGAAACTAAGGGATATTAAGGCCTCCTTTTAATAGAGAACCGGACCAAAGCATTAACACATAGTGAATACATGAACTCCTCAAACTACGGTCATCACCGAGAAGTATCCCGATTATTGTCACTTCGGGGTTGTCGGATCATAACACATAATAGGTGACTATAGACTTGCAAGATAGGATCAAGAACACACATATATTCATGAAAACATAATAGGTTCAGATCTGAAATCATGGCACTCGGGCCCTAGTGACAAGCATTAAGCATAGCAAAGTCATAGCAACATCAATCTCAGAACATAGTGGATACTAGGGATTAAACCCTAACAAAACTAACTTGATTACATGGTAAATCTCATCCAACCCATCACCGTCCAGCAAGCCTACGATGGAGTTACTCACGTACGGTGGTGAGCATCATGAAATTGGTGATGGAGGATGGTTGATGATGACGACGGCGATGAATCCCCCTCTCCGGAGCCCCGAACGGACTCCAAACCAGCCCTCCCGCGAGAGATTAGGGCTTGGCGGCAGCTCCATGTCATAAAACGCGATGAAACTTTCTCTCTCACTTTTTTCTCCCCGAGACAGAACATATGGAGTTGGAGTTGAGGTCGGTGGAGGTCCAGGGGGCCCACGAGATAGGAGGCCGCATCCTGGGGGGGCGCCCCACTGTCTCATGGACAGGCTGTGGGCCCCCTGGCATTAATTCTTTCGCCAAAAATTCTTATTAATTCCAAAAAGTGTATCTGTGGATTTCCAGGACATCCCGAGAACATTTTTTTTCTATCCATAAAACAACATCATGGCAGTTCTACTGAAAACAGCGTCAGTCCGGGTTAGTTTCATTCAAATCATGCAAGTTAGAGTCCAAAACAAGGGCAAAAGTGTTTGGAAAAGTAGATACGTTGGAGACGTATCAACTCCCCCAAGCTTAAACCTTTGCTTGTCCTCAAGCAATTCAGTTGATAAACTGAAAGTGATAAAGAAAAGCTTTTACAAACTCTGTTTGCTCTTGTTGTTGTACACATGAAAAGCCAGCATTCAAGTTTCAGCAAATATTATGAACTAACTGTATTCACAATAACACTTAGCTCCCACAATTACTCATATCAATAGCATAATCAGCTAGCGAGCCATAATAATAAAACTCGGATGACAACACTTTCTCAAAATAATCATAACATGATCTAACAAAATGGTAGCTCGCTAACCCTTTCTGAGACCGCAAAACATAAATGCAGAGCACCTTTAAAGATCAAGGACTGACTAAACATTGTAATTCATGGTAAAAGAGATCCAGTCAAGTCATACCCAATATAAACCACTAATAATGAATGCAAATGACAGCGTGCTCTCCAGCGGGTGCTTTTAATAAGAAGGATGATGACTCTACATAAAAGTAAATAGATAGGCCCTTCGCAGAGGGAAGCAGGGATTTGTAGAGGTGCAAGAGCTCGATTTTAAAATAGAGATTGAATAACATTTTGAGCGGTATACTTTTGTTGTGAATGCAACAACTATGAGATGGCTGTATCTTCCATACTACATACATTATAGGCAGTTCCCAAACAGAATGGTAAAGGTTTATACTCCCCCGACCACCAACAAGCATCAATCCATGGCTTGCTCGAAACAACGAGTGCCTCCAACATACAACAGCCCTGGGGGAGTTTTGTTTAATTATTTTGATTTGCTTTGATCTTTTTGGATCATGGGACTAGGCATCCCGGTTACCGGCCCCTTTCTCGTGAATGAGGAGCAGAGTCCACTCCTCTTGAGAATAAACCACCTAGCATGGAAGATATAGGCAGCCCTAGTTGTAACATGAGCTGCTCGAGCATACAAAATAGAATTTCATTTGAAGGTTTGGAGTTTGGCACATACAAATTTACTTCGAACGACGGGTAGATACCGCATATAGGTAGGTATAGTGGACTCATATGGAACAACTTTGGGGTTTAAGGAGTTTGGATGCACAAGCAGTATTCCCGCTTAGTACAGGTGAAGGCTAGCAAAAGACTGGGAAGCGACCAACTGAGAGAGCGACAACAGTCGTAAGCATGCATTAAAATTAATTCACATTGAGTACAAGCATGAGTAGGATATAATCCACCATGAACATAAATATCATGAAAGCTATGTTGATTTGATTCAACTACATGCGTGAACATGTGCCAAGTCGAGTCACTCAATTCATTCAGAGGAGGATACCATCCCATCATATCACATCATAATCATTCTAATAGCATGTTGGCACGCAAGGTAAACCATTATAACTCATAGCTAATCAAGCATGGCACAAGTAACTATAATCTCTAAATGTCATTGCAAATATGTTTACTTCATAATAGCTGACTCCGGAACGATGAACTCATCATATTTACAAAAACAAGAGAGGTCGAGTTCATACCAGCTTTTCTCATCCCAATAAGTCAATCATATATCGTCATTATTGCCTTTCACTTGCACGACCGAACGATGTGTATAATAATAAGAGTGCACGTGCATTGGACTAAGCTGGAATCTGCAAGCATTCAACTCAAGAGAGAAGACAAGTAATATGGGCCCTAAATTAAATAAACAATCATGCATATAAGAGCCACTAAGCATTTTCAATATGGTCTTCTCGACCCCCAAAGGAAAGAAAAGAAAATAAAAATATTTACACGGGAAAACTCCCAACAAGTAAAAGAAGAACGAGAAATCTTTTTGGGTTTTCATTTAAACTCCTACTACAAGCAAGGAAATTAAACTAACTAATTTTTTGGTTTTTCTCAAGGTTTAACAAACACACAAGAAGAAAACTAGAAAAAGAAATTTAAACTAGCATGGATAATACAATGAAAGAGTATGAGCACCAACGACTAGTGTGTGAACATGAATGTAAAGTCGGTGAGGAATACATACTCCCCCAAGCTTAGGCTTTTGGCCTAAGTTGGTTTAATACCAAGGACCGCCGCTACTCTCCCCGGTGTAATGAGAGGTGTAATCAGGATACCACTGGCTGGTCATCTCTGGATCCCACTTGACAGATGATGCACGATAAGGGTCCAGTTCAGGTTCCAGCTCAGGTTCAGGTTCTGGAGGAAAAGCTTGGGCTCGATGATTGTTCACCACTTCCGGTGTGACGAGAAATTTTTCTGCAAGCAAATCAAACAACAGAGGCGCAGGCAAAATAATAATCTCAAAGTGTTTCTTATTGAATCTAAGTTTATACAAGAGCATCCTATCTTCATTGTCGACAATAAACTTATGTGCTACCATGCTCTTGTAATCTAAAATGTGAGGAGGCAATATTGTAGCCTTTTCCTCATGGTGCCTAATGGGTATCTGAAAATGTCTATCAAGACGTGCAACATAGATACCTCCAAATATGGGGCCTTTTGTACGATTCAGGGCTAGCCGTTTAGCAACGACGGTACCCATATTAAAAGTATTGTCTCCCAGCAAAGCATGTTGAAGAATAATAATATCTGGAACGCTCAAATTTCCACTATTTCCTCGACCAATCAAGCATCTACTAGCAAATATGGCAAAGTAGCATAAAACAAGAAAGTGTATGCTAGAGACCTTCGCCTCGGAGCCCTTCTTTGGCTCCTCTATAGCAATAGTATTAACAAAGCCACCCACATCTTCACGATGGGGTTCATCTAATTCTCCCTCATAAGGTATCCTACATACCGCGCAAAAATGACGTAAAGACATTTCTTTGAATTCATCATATAAATGAAATGATACTGCAGGCGGTGATTTCTTAGGATAATAATAAAAGTTTTGTACGAAAGTATTGGTAAGTAAGAGATACTGATCGATTCGGTCATTGATGAAACCGGTGAGGTCTGCAGTCTCGATTAAAGCATAAAAGTCTTCATGAATTCCAGCCTCTTTCAAGAAATCCTCGCATGGCCATTCACACGACCGTACTTCCGCTAAGCGAGGAAGATTATACTTGGCTTTTTCCTTCTCTTTGGCTTGTTTTTCCTAGAAGCTTTGGCTAGAAGAGCCCCTCAAAAGTTTCCTCAACATTTTCTGAAAATTTCTGAAATTTTAGTAACTTCAAAATAAAAGTGGATAAAACTAAACTAGATTGATAGCAACTACTCCTACAAGTGCCTAGAGCCCATATCATGCATTGGAATTGCTTGGGACCTCAAAAATTTAACATGCAAGCTCAAGAACATGGTCACCTAAGCAGCAAAAATTTGCAATGAATAAAGCACTAGAACAAAAACTAATTGGACCAATGGAGGAGTCACATACCAAGCAACAATCTGCCAAAGCAGTTTTGTGAATGGAGCTTTGAGCTAGGAGATCGAAAATCGCAGCAAAATGAGCTAGAATTCGTGCTTGAGCTGGATGGGGATTTTTTTGGGTAGAAGGTGAAGTGTGTGGGTGCTGGCATAAGTGGAGGGGAGCCACAAGGGGCCCACGAGATAGGGGGCGCCCTACAGGGGGCGCGCGCCCTCCTCTCTCGTGGCCTGGTGCTTGCCCCTCCTGCAGTGTTTTCAGTGCCTAAAATCCTCAAATATTCCAGAAAAAATCATACAAAATTTGTAGGGCATTTGGAGCACTTTTATTTTCGGACTATTTTTTAATGCACAGATAATTCAGAAAATAGACGGATAATACAATTTTTGCTTTATTTATTCTAAATAACAGAAAGTAAAAACTGTTGGGGAACGTAGCAGAAATTCAAAATTTTCTACGCATCACCAAAATCAATCTATGGAGAGACTAGCAACGAGAAAGAGAGGGAGTGCATCTTCATACCCTTGAAGATCGCTAAGCGGAAGCGTTACAAGAACGCGGTCCGTGGAGTCGTTCACGAAGCGATTCAGATCGCGGCCGAATCCGATCTAAGCACCAAACAACGATGCCTCCGCGTTCAACACACGTACAGCCCGGGGACGTATCCTCCTTCTTGATCCAGCAAGGGGAGAGGAGAAGTTGAGGGAAAACTCCGACAGCACGACGGCATGGTGGTGATGGAGCTCGTGGTTCTCCGGCAGGGCTTCGCCAAGCACTACGGAGGAGGAGGAGGTGTTGGAGGAGGGAGAGGTCTGCGCCAGGGGAAGGGTGCGGCTGCCCTCTCTCTCCCTTGCTACATATAGGGGGAAGGGAGGAGGGGGAAGCGCCCTAGGGTTCCCTAGGGGAGGGGCGGCGGCCACAGGGGAAACCCAAGATGGGTTTGGGCGCCCCACCCCCTAGGAAACTTGCCCCCCAAGCCGGGAGGGGCAGCTGCCCTAGGGGTGGCGCCCCCACCTCTCCTGGTTACGTGAGATGGGGTGGGAGGGGCGCTCAGCCCCTTAGTGGGCTGATGTGCCCTCTCCCCCTGGCCCATAAGGCCCCCCAACACTTGTCGGGGCCTCCGAAACCCCTTTCGGACACGCTGGTCATCACCTGGTACCCCCGGAACAATTCCGGACTCCAATACCCTTCGTCCAATATACCGATCTTCACCTCCGGACCATTCCGGAGCTCCTCGTCATGTCCGGGATCTCATCCAGGACTCCGAACAACCTTCGGTAACCACATACTATTTCCCATAACAACTCTAGCGTCACCGAACCTTAAGTGTGTAGACCCTACGGGTTTGGGAACCATGCATACATGACCGATACGTTCTCCGGTCAATAACCAATAGCGGGATCTGGATACCCATGTTGGCTCCCACATGTTCTACGATGATCTCATCGGACGAACCACGATGTCAAGGATTCAAGCAATCTCGTACGCAATTCCCTTTGTCAATCGGTATGTTACTTGCCCGAGATTCGATCGTCGGTATCCCAATACCTCGTTCAATCTCGTTATCGGCAAGTCACTTTACTCGTTATGTAATGCATGATCCCGTGACTAACTAGTTAGTCACATTGATCTCATTATGATGATGCATTACCGAGTGGGCCCAGAGATACCTCTCCGTCATACGGAGTGACAAATCCCAGTCTCGATTCGTGCCAACCCAACAGACACTTTCGGAGATACCTGTAGTGCACCTTTATAGCCACCCAGTTACGTTGTGACGTTTGGTACACCCAAAGTATTCCTACGGTATCAGGGAGTTACACAATCTCATGGTCTAAGGAAATGATACTTGACATTAGCTTTAGCAAATGAACTACACGATCTTGTGCTATGCTTAGGATTGGGTCTTGTCCATCACATCATTCTCCTAATGATGTGATCCCGTTATCAATGACATCCAATGTCCATGGTCAGGAAACCATGACCATCTGTTGATCAACGAGCTAGTCAACTAGAGGCTCACTAGGGACATGTTGTGGTCTATGTATTCACACATGTATTGCGGTTTCCGGTCAATACAATTATAGCATGAATAATGGACAATTATCATGAACAAGGAAATACAATAATAACCATTTTATTATTGCCTCTAGGGCATATTTCCAATAGTCTCCCACTTGCACTAGAGTCAATAATCTAGTTCACATCACTATGTGATTGTAATGAATCAACACCCATGGGGTTTGATCATATCTCGCTTGTGAGAGAGGTTATTAGTCAACGGATCTGAACCTTTCAGATCCGTGTGTGCTTTGCAAATCTCTATGTCATCTCCTAGATGCAGCTACCACGCTCTATTTGGAGCTATTCCAAATAACTGTTCCACTATACGAATCCGGTTTACTACTCAGAATAATCCGGATTAGTGTCAAAGTTTGCATCGGCGTAACCCTTTATGATGAACTCTTTTACCACCTCCATAATCGAGAAAATTCCTTAGTCCACTAGTTACTAAGGATAAGTTTGACCGTTGTCCTGTGATCCATTCCTGGATCACTCTTGTACCCCTTGACTGACTCATGGCAAGACACACTTCAGGTGCGGTACACAGCATAGCATACTATAGAGCCTATGTCTGAAGCATAGGGGACGACCTTCGTCCTTTCTCTCTCTTCTGCCATGGTCATGTCTTGAGTCTTACTCAATATTCACATCTTATAACATAGCCAAGAACTCCTTCTTTGCCGATCTATTTTGAACTCCTTCAAAATCTTGTCACTGTATGTATTTATTTGAAAGTACTATTAAGCGTTTTTTGATCTATCCTTATAGATCTTGATGCTCAATGTTCAAGTAGCTTAATCCAGGTTTTCCATTGAAAAACACTTTTCAAATAACCCTGTATGCTTTCCAGAAATTCTACATCATTTTAGATCAACAATATGTCAACAACATGTACTCATCACAAATGCTATAGTGCTCCCACTCACTTCTTTGGAAATACAAGTTTCTCATAAACTTTGTATAAACCCAAAATCTTTGATCATCTCATCAAAGCGTATATTCCAACTCCGAGATGCTTACTCCAGTCCTTAAAGGATTGCTGGAGCTTTGCATACTTGTTAGCATCTTTTAGGATTGACAAAAACTTTCTGGTTGTATCACATACAACCTTTCCTCAAGAATATCATCGAGGAAACAATGTTTTGACATCCTATCTGCAAGATTTCATAAATCATGCAGTAACTGCTAATATAATTCCAACAGACTCTTTAGCATCGCTACGAATGAGAAAGTCTCATCGTAGTCAACTCCTTGAACTTGTCGGAAAACATCTTAGCGACAAGTCGAGCTTTCTTAATGGTGACACTTACCATCATTGTCCGTCTTCCTTTTAGAATCCATCTGTACCCAACAGCCTTACGACCATCAAGTAGTTCTTCCAAAGTCCACACTTTGTTTTCATACATGGATCCTCTCTCGGATTTTATGGCCTCTAGCCATTTGTCGGAATCCGGGCCCACCATCGCTTCTCCATAGCTCGTAGGTTCATTGTTGTCTAGCAACATGACTTCCAAGACAGGATTACCGTACCACTCTGAAGTAGTACGCATCCTTGTCGACCTACAAGGTTTGGTAGTGACTTGATCCGAAGTTTCATGATCACTATCATTAGCTTCCACTTCAATTGGTGTAGGTGCCACAGGAACAACTTCATGTGCCCTGCTACACATTGGTTGAAGTGATGGTTCAATAACCTCATCAAGTCTCCACCATCCTCTGACTCAATTCTTTTGAGAGAAACTATTCCTCAAGAAAGGACCCGTTTCTAGAAACAATCATTTTTGCTTCCGGATCTGAATTAGGAGGTATACCCAATTGTTTTGGGTGTCCTATGAAGATGCATTTATCCGCTTTGGGTACGAGCTTATCTGGCTGAAACCTTTTCACATAAGCGTCACAGCCCCAAACTTTTAAGAAACAACAACTTAGGTTTCTCTAAACCATAGTTCATACGTTGTCTTCTCAACGGAATTACGTGGTGCCCTATTTAAAGTGAATGCGGTTGTCTCTAATGCTTAACCCATAAACGATGGTGTTAATTCGATAAGAGACATCATGGTATGCACCATATCCAATAGGGTGCAGCTATGATGTTCGGACACACCATCACACTATGGTGTTCCAGGCGGTATTAGTTGTAAAACAATTTCTACAAGGTCTTAATTGTGTACCAAACTCGTAACTCAGATATTCATCTCTATGATCATATCATAGACATTTTATCCTCTTGTCACGATGATCTTCAACTTCACTCTGAAATTACTTGAACCTTTCAATAATTCAGACTTGTGTTTCATCAAGTAAATATACTCAGCATCTACTCAAATCATCTGTGAAGTAAGAACATAACAATATCCGCTGCATGCCTCAGCACTCATTGAACTGCACACGTCAAAATGTATTACTTCCAACAAGTTGCTTTCTTGTTCCATTTGACTGAAAACGAGGCCTTTCAGTCATCTTGCCCATGTGGTATGATTTGCATGACTCAAGTGATTCAAAATCAAGTGAGTCCAAATGATCCATCTGCATGGAGTTTATTCATGCGTATATACCAATAGACATGGTTCGCATGTCTCAATCTTTTCAAAAACGAGTGAGTCCAAAGATCCATCAACATGGAGCTTCTTCATGCGTTTTATACCAATATGACTCAAATGGCAATGCCACAAGCAGGTGGTACTATCATTACTATCTTATATCTTTTGGCATGAACATGTGTATCACTATGATCGAGATTCAATAAACCATTCTTTTAGGTGCAAGACCATTGAAGGTATTATTCAAATAAATAGAGTAACCATTATTCTCCTTAAATGAATAACCATATTGCGATAGACATAATCCAATCATGTCTATGCTCAACGCAAACACCAAATAACATTTATTTAGGTTTAACACCAATCTCGATGGTAGAGGGAGCAGGCGATGCTTGATCACATCAACCTTGGAAACACTTCCAACACACATCGTCATCTCACCTTTAGCTAGTCTCCGTTTATTCCGTAGCTCTTTTATTTTGAGTTGCTAACACTTAGCAACCAAACCGGTATCTTAATACCCTGGTGCTACTAGGAGTACTAGTAAAGTACACATATAATACAATGTATATCCAATTTACTTTTGTCAACCTTGCCAGCCTTCTCATCTACCAAGTATCTAGGGTAGTTCTGCTTCAGTGACCGTTCCCTCATTACAGAAGCACTTAGTCTCGGGTTTGGGTTCAACCTTGGGTTTCTTCACTGGAGCAGCAACTGATTTGCCGTTTCATGAAGTACCCCTTCTTGCCCTTGCCCTTCTTGAAACTAGTGGTTTCACTAACCATCAACAATTGATGCTCCTTCTTGATTTCTACTTTCATGGTGTCAAACATCACGAATATTTCAAGGATCATCATATCTATCCCTAATATGTTATAGTTCATCATGAAGCTCTAGTAGCTTGGTGGCAATGTCTTTGGAGAAATATCACTATCTCATCTGGAAGATTAACTCCCACTCGATTCAAGTGATTGTTGTACCCAGACAATCTGAGTACAAGCTCAACGATTGAGCTTTTCTCCCATAGTTTGTAGGCTAGAAGCTCGTTGGAGGTATTATACCTCTTGACGTGGGCACGAGCCTGAAATCCCAATTTCAGCCCTTGGAACATCTCATATGTTCCGCGACGTTTCTAAAACGTCTTTAGCGCCTCAATTCTAAACCGTTTAACATTACTGAACTATCACGTAGTCATCAAAACGTGTATGTCAGATGTTCGCAACATCCGCAGACGACGTTCGAGGTTCAGCACACCGAGCGGTGCATTAAGGACATAAGCCTTCTACGCAGCAATGAGGACAATCCTCAATTTGCAGACCCAGTCCGCATAATTGCTACTATCAACTTTCAACTAAATTTTCTCTAGGAACATATCTAAAACAGTAGAACTAAAACGCGAGCTACGACATAATTTGCAAAGACTTTTTGACTATGTTCATGATAATTAAGTTCATCTAATGAACTCCCACTCAGATAGACATCCCTCTAGTCATCTAAGTGATACATGATCCGAGTCAACTAGGCCGTGTCCGATCATCACGTGAGACGGACTAGTCATCATCGGTGAACATCTTCATGTTGATCGTATCTACTATACGACTCATGTTCGACCTTTCGGTCTCTTGTGTTCCGAGGCCATGTCTGTACATGCTAGGCTCGTCAAGTCAACCTAAGTGTTTCACGTGTGTAAATCTGGCTTACACCCGTTGTATGCGAACGTTAGAATCTATCACACCCGATCATCACGTGGTGCTTCGAAACAACAAACCTTCGCAATGGTGCACAGTTAGGGGGAACACTTTCTTGAAATTTTAGTGAGGGATCATCTTATTTATGCTACCGTCGTTCTAAGCAAATAAGATGTAAACACATGATAAACATCACATGCAATCAAATAGTGACATGATATGGCCAATATCATTTTGCTCCTTTTGATCTCCATCTTCGGGGCTCCATGATCATCATCGTCACCGGCATGACACCATGATCTCCATCATCGTGTCTCCATGAAGTTGTCTCACCAACTTACTACTTCTACTACTATGGCTAACGGTTTAGCAATGAAGTAAAGTAATTACATGGCGTTATTCAGTGACACACAGGTCATACAATAAATAAAGACAACTCCTATGGCTCCTGTCGGTGTCATACCCATCGACATGCAAGTCGTGATTCCTATTACAAGAATATGATCAATCTCATACATCACATATATTTCATTCATCACATCCTTCTTGGCCATATCACATCACACGACATATGCTGCAAAAACAAGTTAGACGTCCTCTAATTGTTGTTGCAAGTTTTTACGTGGCTGCTATAGGTTTCTAGCAAGAATGCTTTTTACCTACGCCAAAACCACAACGTGATATGCCAATTTTTATTTACCCTTCATAAGGACCCTTTTCATTGAATCCGATCCGACTAAAGTGGGAGAGACAGACACCCGCTAGCCACCTTATGCAACAAGTGCATGTCAGTCGGTGGAACCTGTCTCACGTAAGTGTACGTGTAAGGTCGGTCCGGGCCGCTTCATCCCCCAATACCGTCGAAACAAGATAGGACTAGTAACAGTAAGCATATGAACAAAATCAACACCCACAACAACTTGTGTTCTACTCGTGCATAGAATCTACGCAATAGACCTAGCTCATGATGCCACTGTTGGGGAACGTAGCAAAAATTCAAAATATTCTATGCATCACCAAGATCAATCTATGGAGAGACTAGCAACGAGAGAGAGAGGGAGTGCATCTTTATACCCTTGAAGATCGCTAAGCGGAAGCGTTACAAGAACGCGGTCGGTGGAGTCGTTCACGAAGCGATTCCGATCGCGGCCGAATCCGATCTAAGCACCGAACAATGGTGCCTCCGCGTTCAACACACGTACAGCCCGAGGACGTATCCTCCTTCTTGATCCAGCAAAGGGAGAGGAGAAGTTGAGCGAAAACTCCGACAGCACGACGGCATGGTGGTGATGGAGCTCGTGGTTCTCCCGCAGGGCTTCGCCAAGCACTACGGAGGAGGAGGAGGTGTTGGAGGAGGGAGAGGGCTGCGCCAGGGGAAGGGTGCAGCTGCCCTCTCTCTCCCTCACTATATATAGGGGGAAGGGAGGAGGGGGAGGCGCCCTAGGGTTCCCTAGGGGATGGGCGGCGGCCACAGGGGAAATCCAAGATGGGTTTGGGCGCCCCCACCCCCTAGGAAACTTGCCCCCCAAGCCGGGAGGGGCGGCTGCCCTAGGGGTGGCGCCCCCACCTCTCCTGGTTACGTGAGATGGGATGGGAGGGGCGCTCAGCCCCTTAGTGGGCTGATGTGCCCTCTCCCCTTGGCCCATAAGGCCCCCCAACGCTTGCCGGGGCCTCCGAAACCCCTTTCGGACACGCTGGTCATCACCTGGTACCCCCGGAACAATTCCGGACTCCAATACCCTTCGTCCAATATACCGATCTTCACCTCCGGACCATTCTGGAGCTCCTCGTCATGTCCGGGATCTCATCCGGGACTCCGAACAACCTTCGGTAACCACATACTATTTCCCATAACAACTCTAGCGTCACCGAACCTTAAGTGTGTAGACCCTACGGGTTCGGGAACCATGCAGACATGACCGATACGTTCTCCAGTCAATAACCAATAGAGGGATATGGATACCCATGTTGGCTCCCACATGTTCCACGATGATCTCATCGGACGAACCACGATGTCAAGGATTCAAGCAATCCCGTACGCAATTCCCTTTGTCAATCGGTATGTTACTTGCCCGAGATTCGATCGTCAGTATCCCAATATCTCGTTCAATCTCGTTACCGGCAAGTCACTTTACTCGTTCCATAATGCATGATCCCGTGACTAACTACTTAGTAACATTGAGCTCATTATGATGATGCATTACCGAGTGGGCCCAGAGATACCTCTCCGTCATACGGAGTGACAAATCCCAGTCTCGATTCATGCCAACCCAACAGACACTTTCGGAGATATCTGTAGTGCACCTTTATAGCCACCCAGTTACGTTGTGATGTTTGGTACACCCAAAGTACTCCTACGGTATCAGGGAGTTACACAATCTCATGGTCTAAGGAAATGATACTTGACATTAGAAAAGCTTTAGCAAACGAATTACACGATCTTGTGCTATGCTTAGGATTGGGTCTTGTCCATCACATCATTCTCCTAATGATGTGATCCCGTTATCAATGACATCCAATGTCCATGGTCAGGAAACCATGACCATCTGTTGATCAACGAGCTAGTGAACTAGAGGCTCACTAGGGACATGTTGTGGTCTATGTATTCACACATGTATTGCGGTTTCCGGTCAATACAATTATAGCATGAATAATAGACAATTATCATGAACAAGGAAATACAATAATAACCATTTTATTATTGCCTCTAGGGCATATTTCCAACAAAAAGAGGGTACAGAAGGTTGTGCCTTCTAGTTTCATCCATCTCGTGATCATCAAAATGAACCCGCTAACAAGGTTGATCAAGTCTTGTTAACAAACTCATTCCGAATAACACAGAACCGGAGAAATTTCGAATAACACTAAGTTACCTCAACAGTGATATGAAAATCCCCAAAAATAAGAATATCATACTTTTTCTTGACACTAGGGAGAGGAAATTCAAAACCTCCAAAAATGATAGTTGGAACTTTTTCAATAGAATTGATGCTATGAACTTGAGATTGTTTCCTCGGAAAGTGTACCGTATGCTCATTACCATTAACATGAAAAGTGACATTGCCTTTGTTGCAATCAATAACAACCCCTGCAATATCAAGAAAAGGTCTACCAAGGATAATAGACATACTATCGTCCTCTGGAATATCAAGAATAACAAAGTTCGTTAAGATAGTGACATTTGCAACCACAACAGGCACATCCTCACAAATACCGACATGTATAGCAGTTGATTTATCAACCATTTGCAAAGATATTTCAGTAGGTGTCAACTTATTCAATTCAAGTCTACGATATAAAGATAGAGGCTTAACACTAACACCGGCTCCAAGATCACATAAAGCAGTTCTGACATAATTTCTTTTAATGGAGCATGGTATAGTTGGAACACCCGGATCTCCAAGTTTCTTTGGTATTCCACCCTTAAAAGTGTAATTAGCAAGCATGGTGGAAATTTTAGCTTCCGGTATCTTTCTTTTGTTTGTGATGATATCCTTCATATACTTAGCATAAGGGTTTACTTTAAGCATATCAGTTAAGGCATAAGTAAGAAAATAGGTCTAATCATTTCAGCAAAGCGCTCAAAATCCTCATCATCCTTTGACTTGGATGGTTTAGGAGGAAAGGGCATGGGTTTCTGAACCCATGGTTCTCTTTCTTTACCGTGCTTCCTATCAACAAAATCTCTCTTATCATAACGTTGATTCTTTGATTGTGGGTTATCAAGATCAACAACAGGTTCAATCTCTACATCATTGTTTTTGCTAGGTTGAGCATCAACATGAACATTATCTTTATCATTATCACTAGGTTCATGTTCATCACCTGATTGTGTTTCAGCATCAGAGATAGAAATATCATTGGGATTCTCAGGTGTGTCTACAGTAGGTTCACTAGAAGCATGCAACGTTCTATCGTTTTTCTTCTTCTTCTTTTTAGAAGAACTAGGTGCCTCTAAATTATTTCTCTGAGAATCTTGCTTGATTCTCTTAGGGTGGCGTTCAGGATACAAAGGTTCCTGAGTCATTCTACCAGTTCTAGTAGCCACTCTAATGGCAAAGTCATTTTTATTATTCAATTCATGAAGCAAATCATTTTGAGCTTTGAGTACTTGCTCGGCTTGAGTAGCAACCATAGAAGCATATTTACTAACGCGGTGAAGTTCATCTTTAACTCTAGCCAGATTATCACCTACGCGTCCTATCTCGAAAGCATTATTCTTTAACTCTCTACCAACATAAGCATTAAAACTTTCTTGTCTAGCCATAAAGTCATCAAATTCATCTAAGTATGGGCTATGAAATTAGTAGAGGGTATTTCAACTTTATCATATCTATAGAGAGAATTTACCTTTACTACCTGTGTCGGGTTATCAAGACAATGTGGTTCTTCAGGCGGTAAATTAAGACCATGTATTTCTTCAATAGGTGGTAAATTCTTAACATCTTCAGCTTTAATACCTTTTTCTTTCATTGACTTCTTTGCCTCTTGCATATCTTCAGGACTAAGAAATAAAACACCTCTCTTCTTCGGAGTGGGTTTAGGAACAGACTCAGGAGTTGGCTCAATTGGTTCAGGAATTACTTCAGGAACTGGCTCAGGAAGAGTCCAATTATTTTCATTAGTCAACATATTATTCAATAATATTTCAGCTTCGTCGACTGTTCTTTCCCTGAAAACACAACCAGCACAACTATCCAAGTAGTCCTTGGAAGCATCGGTTAGTCCATTATAAAAGATATCAAGTATTTCATTTTTCTTAAGAGGATGACCAGGCAAAGCATTAAGTAACCGGAGAAGCCTCCCCCAAGCTTGTGGGAGACTCTCTTCTTTGATTTGCACAAAATTATATATTTCCCGCAAGGCAGCTTGTTTCTTATGAGCAGGGAAATATTTAGTAGAGAAGTAATAAATCATATCCTGGGGACTACGCACACAACCAGGAGCAAGAGAATTATACCAAGTCTTAGCATCACCCTTTAATGAGAACAGAAATATCTTAAGGATATATAAATAGCGAGACTTCTCATCATGAGTGAACAGGGTGGCTATGTCATTCAACTTGGTAAGATGTGCCACAACAGTTTCAGATTCAAGGCCATAAAAAGGATCAGATTCAACTAAAGTAATAATATCAGGATCAACAGAGAATTCATAATCCTTATCAGTAACACAGATAGGTGAAGTAGCAAAAGCAGGATCGGGTTTCATTCTAGCATTAAGAGACTGCTGCTTCCATTTAGCTAATAATTTCTTAAGATCATTTCTATCGTTGCAAGCAAGAATTTCCATAGCAGTTGCTTCATTCATAACATAACCCTTAGGAACAACAGGTAATACATAATCATTGGGGGAACGTTCATCATCACTATCATCAAGAATAGGTTCTTCAATATTTTCATTCCCCCTAACTCTAGCAAGTTGTTCATCTAGAAATTCACCTAATGGCGAAGTAGTATCACACACAGAAGTAGTTTCATCATGCACAGCAGAAGTGGCATCATCAATAACATGTGACATATTAGAATTCATAGCAGTAGCAGGTTTAGGTGTCGCAAGCCTACTAATAACGGAAGGAGAATCTAGTGCAGAGCTAGATGGCAGTTCCTTACCTCCCCTCGTAGTTGAGGGCAAAATCTTGGTCTTAGCGTCTTTCAAGTTCTTCATAGTGATCAACAGATATAAATCCCAAGTGACTCAGAGAATAGAGCTATGCTCCCCGGCAGCGGCGCCAGAAATTAGTCTTGATAACCCACAAGTGTAGGGGATCGCAACATCTTTCGAGGGTGAAGTACAACCCAAATTTATTGATTCGACACAAGGGGAGCCAAATAATATTGTTGAGTATTAGCAGTTGAGTTGTCAATTCAACCACACCTGGATAACTTAGTATCTGCAGCAAAGTATTTAGTAGCAAAAGTGGTATGATAATAAAGGTAACGGTAGCAACAGTAAAGATAAATGTTTTGGGGTTTTTGTAGTAGTTGTAACAGTAGCAACGGAAAAGTAAATAAGCGGAGAACAATATATGAAAAGCTCGTAGGCAATGGATCAGTGATGGATAATTATGTCGGATGCGATTCCTCATGTAATAGCTATAACATAGGGTGATACAGAACTAGCTCCAATTCATCAATGTAATGTAGGCATGTATTCCGTAAATAGTCATACGTGCTTATGGAAAAGAACTTGCATGACATCTTTTGTCCTACCCTCCCGTGGCAGCGGGGTCCTAGTGGAAACTAAGGGATATTAAGGCCTCATTTTAATAGAGAACCGGACCAAAGCATTAACACATAGTGAATACATGAACTCCTCAAACTACGGTCATCACCGAGAAGTATCCCGATTATTGTCACTTAGGGGTTGTCGGATCATAACACATAATAGGTGACTATAGATTTGCAAGATAGGATCAAGAACACACATATATTCATGAAAACATAATAGGTTCAGATCTGAAATCATGGCACTCGGGCCCTAGTGTCAAACATTAAGCATAGCAAAGTCATAGCAACATCAATCTCAGAACATAGTGGTTACTAGGGATCAAACCCTAACAAAACTAACTTGATTACATGGTAAATCTCATCCAACCCATCACCGTCCAGCAAGCCTACGATGGAATTACTCACGCACGGCGGTGAGCATCATGAAATTGGTGATGGAGGATGGTTGATGATGACGACGGCGACGAATCCCCCTCTCCGGAACCCCGAACGGACTCCAGACCAGCCCTCCCGAGAGAGATTAGGGCTTGGCAGCGGCTCCGTGTCGTAAAACATGATGAAACTTTCTCTCTCATTTTTTTCTCCCCGAGATGGAATATATGGAGTTGGAGTTGAGGTCGGTGGAGGTCCAGGGGGCCCACGAGATAGGAGGCCATGCCCTAGGGGGGGCGCCTGTCGTGGTTCTAAGTCTGATAGTAGAAAGGGGGGTAGGTATGGAGAGGCAAGATCTTAGCTATGTAAAGATGTACACATGAGATTTATGAGTTCAGGCCCTTCTCTGAGGAAGTAATAGCCCTACGTCTCGGTGCCCGGAGGCGGTCGATTGGATTATGTGTGTTGTATTACAAAGAGTGTGAACCCTTGTCCTAGAGGAGGGGGTTGGCTTATATAGAGTTCGCCAGGACCCCAGCCATCCCCCATTACAGAGGGTTGAATGTACATAAAGTAAGGGGCATTACTGGTAACGCCAACATTAAGTACTCTTAATGCTCATGAAGACTAAGGAGTAAATATCCGGCCGTTGTGTACAGTTCCGACTCCTGGTCTTCGATATGGTCGAGTGACCTTCTTCGTGGTCGACTGACGATAAGTAGCAACCGTCGAGTGGAGTGACCGTCGAGTGGATTGCACTCGACTTATGAGATTGGTGCTATTCCGTTGACTCTTGGTCTTTTCATCTTCTAGGGTAGTGACCTTGGGTGGGACGTATAGGTCGAGCCCATGACCCTACCCCGGGTCTGTATCCTCGTCAGTAGCCCCCGAATGGATTAAGGTGTGAGAGGGAAGTAAGACAACATTGGACCTGTCCTGCGCTTTGTGTCTCCGCGAGTGTTTCCTGCTAGACTGGACGCCTGTGTTGGTACTTCGGAGTCGACTCAGTTACCTTGATCCATTCAGAAAGTTGTCGATTGAACTGATGGCTTCATGCGTCGAGTGTCGTGCGGGAGTGCGAGATCTCGGGCGCGACTGCCCGCGGGGGATCCCGGATTCCGCGGGATACGAAATTTCGGGGGTGCGCGCGGGCAGGAGGGCGCCAAAAAAAGGGGGACCCGAATAAGCAGCGACACCTCGATCATCGCGCTACATTTTTCGCCACGTTCGCTGCGCACAACTGTAGCTGGATTTGATGGGATTGCCCGGCCCCACGCGTCAGTCACTCGGAAGTGAACCTTTATAAGGCGACGGGGCCGAGGTGCTTGCACTGTGCACGCCTGCCTCTTCTTCTTTCTCCTCTGCTCCTCCGCCGCACCAAGTGCCTCCGCTTCTGACACCGCCGCTCTCCACCATGGTGAAGGACAAGACGGTGGCGCTAGAGCGCGCCAAGAAGGTGACGGGGGCGACGAAGGGTAAGAAACCAAGCCATGGATCGTCATCGCGCTCGGGGCTGCCGCCGGGCTGGATCCAAGGCGATTGGATCCGGTCTTCGATCCAGCAGGAGGATCTGACTGATCTGGAGGAGTCTACGCTGATTGCAGCAGGGGCGGCGAGGATGTCGAAGGGAGAGACGGAGCCACAACCTCGACCGGGTGAGTGTGTCTTGCTCGCCACTCATGTCGACCGGGGTTTCTCGCTTCCTCCGCACCCTTTATTCCGTGGGTTTTTGAACTTCTTAGGGGCACAACTCCATCACTTTTCCCCTAATACCATTACGTACCTAGCCGCTTTTGTGTCGATGTGTGAGAACTTCTTAGGGTGTCGACCGCACTGGGGTCTCTTCAAACATATCTTCACCATTCGCTCCCAGTCTGTTAAAAAGGCCAAGTCGAGTGACTCGAAAACCCACGTTATCCAGATGTGCGGGGGCTTAGGTATCCAAAAGAGGAATAGGAGCGCTTTCTCTATTGTGACCCTCCCTAAATCCGTTAGGGGTTGGAAATCGTCTTGGTTCTACTGTCTGGACATTGCGACTCCAGGTCAGTCGACCGGTCTTCCTCCTTTTTCATTGGACCGTGTCCAGACTCCTGCCCCACTGAAGATTACTGCTGCCGAGACCACGGAGACGAGGATGTTAGTAGACCGAGTGGTCCAGCTCATCAATGATGGTGTCACTGGTGTGGACTTGCTGGAGGTGTTCCTTGCTCGGCGTATCCAGCCTCTCCAGGCTCGTGACCACCCGATGTGGTTGTATTCTGGACCGGGCGACACCACTCGGGTCCATCCAGAAGAAGTGTCGCTCGACACCATGGCCTTGTGGTTGAAGAGTATTACGGGTAGTCAAGATAACCCTAGAGGATCCAGGCGAGTCGTCCCTTTCGGAAGCGACAACCCACCCGACAAGGTACATTCTCGGTTTCGACTGTTTTACGCTTGCGTTTCGACTGTACACGATGTTGGCTGACTCTTGTCTTGACCAATTTGCTTTGCAGGTATTCACCGAGATGTATTCAATGCCCAACGGCGAACATGCTTTGGCACAGGACCAGGAGGGGGAGGACAGTGTGGAGGAGAGTGGCGAGTGGGAGTTCCCGGAAGGGGAGGAGGAGGAGGAGAGCAAGGAGTCGGACGAGGAGGAATAGGTCGACTCGCTGCCGTGCTCCGAGCATCGATCCAAGCAGCAACACGATC
Source organism: Triticum dicoccoides (assembly GCF_002162155.2). Classification (NCBI taxonomy): domain Eukaryota; kingdom Viridiplantae; phylum Streptophyta; class Magnoliopsida; order Poales; family Poaceae; genus Triticum; species Triticum dicoccoides. The sequence continues at coordinate 84,203,732 of NC_041393.1, read as the reverse complement.
CGTCTGGCGGTCGTGTGAAGAGTGCGGCTCCAAGTGCCGCCACCCAGAAGCGCGCTCGGACGTCGACTCCAGAGCCGACGGAGAAGGTGGCTAAGCAGCCTAAAGTCGCCCCCTCCAAGACCCGAAAGACATTGCCACGAATCAAGATGGACGTCCCCGTTGCCTCAGGGTGGGTATCTTGTTCGCATTTCCGTAAGTCGACTGAAGGTTCTCTCGATCCGACTGACTAATCCTTGTGTCCTTCCAGCCCCGCCTCTGTTGTCACTGACATGGACGTTGACAAGGCACCAGAAGACGAAGAAGCCACCTCACGAGCTGGTAAGTTCATTCAACCCAGTTTTGTTTAACTGAGTGGGTGGTCGATTGACTGAAAGTTTGATACTTCTCTCTTTATGTAGCTCCACAAGATATCGTTGTGCTCCCTGATGACGAGGAAGAAGAAGTGCCTCAACAGGAGAGGAAGAAGAAGAGTGGGGGTTTGAGCAAAAGGAGACTTGAAGTCCAAATCCCTTAGTCGACACCGGCACCAGAGGCAACAGCTCGGGCTAACGTCACATTTGCTAACCCTTGACGACTGATCGTCCGTCGGGGTCGACTGCACAGACGCCTGTTGCACCAGTGCAACTCCACTCGTCCGACCCGGCCGCTAGTTTGACTCCTCTGGAGCCATCCCTCTTTGCTACATATCAAACTCCTGATGACTCGCCGAGTGCCGCTGGGGAAGCTCTTCTCCAGGCTAATCTTGTCATGGAGCAGGTGAAAGTGATGCATGAAGCTAGTCAGATAGCTTACAATGCTAGCACTGCTCTTCAGACCAATGTTCAGGTCAGTAAACTTCCGACTGAATTTTTGAATGTTGCTTTATATCTGATCACCCACTGTGTGTTCCTTCATTTAGAACTGAAGAAATCTCTGACTTCTGCACTTTCCGAATCAGTGGGGGCACGTCGAGTGCACCTTGCTTTATATCTGATCACCCACGGGGTGTTCCTTCGTTTAGAACTGAAGAAATCTCTGATTTTGCACTTTCCGAATCAGTGGGGGCACGTCGAGTGCACCCACTGGGTGTAGTCCCTGAGACCACGGTCGGCTGCTGGCAGTCGACTGAGGTCTGATGAGTGTTGATCATTCTGTCTCTTTTTTTAAACTCTTTGCTGAGTATTCTCTTCGCTGAGTACTGATCTGATCCAGTGGGGGGACGCTAAGTGCACCCACTGGGTGTAGTCCCCGAGACTACTGTTGAATATTTGATTCAGCAGTAGTCTGAGAGTAAATCTTTTCCTTCGTTGTTACTTGTGTGTGTCGACTGACATGTCTGTCTTTCTGGCTGCAGAGGTCTTGTGATCTTGGAGCTCATCTCACCGAATTAAAGAAGAAGCATATCAGTGTTGAACTTGATCTCGAACTTGCGAAGAAGAATCTCAAGAAAGCTCAAGAAGAAACAGCCATCATGGGAGGTAATCACTCGGTCATTTTGTCTGCTTTGTAGCTTCACCCTTGGCGCTGGCTTTTCTTTTAGTCTCTTTGAACTGAGTGAATTCACACAAGCAGATGTGCGTAGTGAAAATCGCCAGCTTCAGTCTCGTCTGAAGAGTGTTGTTTCTTTAGAGAGGATGAAGGAAGCTCTGGAGCAGAAGGATCTGGACTTGGCAGCTGCTCAAAAGGAAGCGCGCGAGAAGACGAAGCTTGCGGACGAGAAGCTGGCTTCGGTCGGCAAGTTGGAGGATGAGAACGCGACATTGAAGACGGCTGTCTCGGACGTTAATCGTGAAGTCGAGCAACTGAGGAAGGACAAGGAGAACTTGACCGCTGAAGTTGAGGGCCTCAGGACCAAGACCGGCAAGCTAGAGTCTCATTTAGAACAACTTGCGACAAAGCTTGTCTTAAAGCTTGAAGGTATGTCTGTTCAGTTAAATAACCATCGTCGACTGGGATTTGCAATACTGTCGACTCATTGTTCGTTGTGATGAAACAGAACTCTGTTAGGACTTTGAGGCTGAAACTGGACGGGTCGAGACAGGTCTCGACCCCATCAATTGCCCCATGAAAGATGAAGTCGCGATGAACTTGCTTCGACTGGAATCGCGCTTGGATGGTGCGGTCGACTATCTGGCTCGGCTGAAGGCGGCGATGGTCCGAGTGGACGCCGAGCTCTGGCCTCAGGCGGAGATGTCTCGAGACCTCAAGTCCTTGATGACTCGGCTAAACCAGATTGCAGACCGAGTGCAAGAATGGAAGAAATCTTCTGCGTGCTGTGGGGCTGACGTCGCCTTGTCTTTGGTCCGAGTGCACTGCAAGGAGGCCAAGGAGGACAAGCTGGTAGCTCTCAAAGTGGCAAATACCAAGAAGCACTCCTTCCAGGACTTCATGGCCACTTTCCTCGAGGCGGCCACTTGCATCACTGACAGCATCGATCTTGACAGCTTCTGCGGCCCGGCCAGTCCTTCTCCCGCTGAGTGATTAAAAAACATTATGTCACCGCTTTGATTTGCCTCCGAATGCCGAGTGGATTTGTAATCGTTAAAACTCCTTCGGGCCTAGCGCCCGAGCACTTTATTTTGCGGTTAGGAAACTTCGGATTTATCACCCCTCATATTGCGTCTGTCTTCGAATGAAATTCGTCTTTCTCCCAGATTATTGTCCGTTTGTTTAATGCAGCTTCTGGAGAATGGCCAGTCGCCTGATCGAGCGATCTTTGAGTAGCATTGATCAGCTCATCAGTAAGGCACTCAGCAGTGGTCTTGACGTTCCAGTCGACCGGTCGGGTGATCCTTGCGCAACATTGATCAGCTCATCAGCAAGGCACTCAACAATGGTCTTGACGTTCCAATCGACTGATCTGGTGATCCTTGCGCAGCATTGATTAGCCCACCAGCGAGGCACTCAGCAATGGTCTTGACGTTTCAGTCGACCGGTCGGGTGATCCTTGCGCAACATTGATCGGCTCATCAGCAAGGCACTCAGCAATGGTCTTGTCGTTCCAGTCGACCGGTCGGGTGATCCTTGTGCAACATTGATCAGCTCATCAGCAAGGCACTCAACAATGGTCTTGACGTTCTAGTCGACCGGTCGGGTGATCCTTGTGCAACATTGATCAGCTCATCAGCAAGGCACTCAGCAATGGTCTTGATGTTCCAATCGACTGATCTGGTGATCATTGCACAGCATTGATCAGCTCATCAGCAAGGTACTCAGCAATGGTCTTGACGTTCCTGTCGACCGATTGGGTAAGGTTTTCAAAACTTAGGCGAGTACGAGACTGCAGCTAAGCCTCCGAGTGAGAGGATGGCTCTCCACTAGGTAGGATTTTTTCAAACTTAGGCGAGCACTGGGCTGCAGCTAAGCCCCCGAGTGAGAGGATTGCTCTTCACTTGGTAGGATTTTTCAAACTTAGGCGAGCACTGGGCTGCAGCTAAGCCCCCGAGTGAGAGGACTGCTCTTCACTCGGTAGGATTTTTTCAAACTTAGGCGAGCACTGGGCTGCAGCTAAGCCTCCGAGTGAGAGGACTGCTCTTCACTCGGTAGGATTTTTTTCAAACTTAGACGAGCACTGGGCTGCAGCTAAGCCTCTGAGCGAGAGGACTGCTCTTCACTCGGTAGGATTTTTACCAC
>NC_041393.1:84184577-84199431 GCF_002162155.2 Triticum dicoccoides | reverse complement strand
CACTCGGTAGGATTTTTATCACTTAGGCAAGCACTGGGCTGCAGCTAAGCCCCCGACTGAGAGGCAGACTCATCACTCGGTAGGATTTTTATCACTTAGGCAAGCACTGGGCTGCAGCTAATCCCCCGAGTGAGAGGCAGACTCATCACTCGGTAGGATTTTTATCACTTAGGCGAGCACTGGGCTGTAGCTAAGCCCCAGAGTGAGAGGCAGACTCATCACTCGGTAGGATTTTTATCAAATCGACTTAGGCGAAATAGATTCGCGGCTAAGGTAATGTACACAAAAGAAATAAACAACAACTATGCGGGAGGAGTAAATTATGTCTTTTGATAGTCAAACTAAAAGGTATTTCTTATTACATCTGATCGGTCTGAACATTCAAGAATAGAAAGGGCGGAGCAGATCCGCATTCCAGGTGCGCGGCTCATCTTTATTGTGTTCGACATTGAAGAGATGATACGCTCCATTGTGGAGCACCTTGGTGATAATGAAAGGGCCTTCCCAAGCGGGGGCGAGCTTGTGTGGCTTTTGTTGATCCACTCGGAGGACCAAGTCCCCTTCTTGGAATGCACGACCCCTTACGTTCTTGGCATGGAAACGACGCAAGTCTTGCTGGTAAATGGTCGACCGGATCAAGACCATCTCTCTTTCCTCCTCCAAGAGGTTGACTGCATCTTGTCGAGATTGCTCTGCTTATTTTTCTGAGAAGAGTTCGACTCGGGGAGCATTGTGGAGCAAATCGCTCGGCAAGACGGCTTCGGCTCCGTAGACTAGAAAGAATGGAGTACGTCCAGTCGACCGATTGGGGGTTGTCCTCAGCCCCAAAGCACCGAGGGGAGTTCACCGACCCAAGCCCCTGCCGCATGCTTGAGGTCACACATTAACCGAGGCTTCAGCCCTTTGAGAATCAATCCATTCGCTCGTTCCGCCTGTCCATTCGACTGGGGATGGGCGACCGAAGCGTAATCGACCCTCATGCCTTGGGAGGCGCAAAAAGCTTTGAACTCTTCAGAATCGAAGTTCGAGCCGTTGTCCGTGATAATGTTGTGTGGGACACCATATCTAAATATAAGCTCTCTGATGAAACTCACGGTTGTGCTTGCTTCAAGGCTCTTGATGGGCTTGGCTTCGATCCATTTGGTGAACTTGCCGACTGCTACCAGCACATGTGTAAATCCACTCCTCCCCGTCCTCAGAGGTCCAACCATGTCCAGACCCCAAACAGCGAAAGGCCAGACGAGAGGGATAGTCTTCAGAGCTAATGCAGGTTTGTGGGACATGTTGGAATAAAACTGACAACCTTCACACTTGTCCACTATTTCCTTTGCCATCTCGTTAGCGTGCGGCCAATAAAACCCGGCTCGGTATGCTTTGGCTACGATGGTCCGAGAGGACGCATGGTGACCACAGGTCCCCGAGTGAATATCGTTAAGGATCATTCGGCCTTCTTCAGGCATGATGCACTTCTGGCAGGCTCCAGTTACACTCTCTCTGAACAACTGTCCATTTATCACAGTAAAGGCTTTAGACCGCTGGACGATCTGTCGAGCCTCTTCTTCATCCTCCGGGAGTTCCTTCCTAAGAATGTATGCAATGTATGGTACTGTCCAGCCGGGAGTGATGACCAAAACCTCCATGATTAAGTCGACCACGGCTGGGACTTCAACTTCAGTCGGATCCGTGGTGCTCTTGGGCTGCGGTGGCTCTTTGGTGAAAGGATCTTCCTGAACCGAAGGCGAATGGATATGTTCCAGGAACACGTTTCGAGGAATAGCTTCTCTCTTTGAGCCTATCTTGGCCAACTCATCGGCGGCTTGATTTTTCAGTCGGGGTATATGGTGGAGCTCCAAACCTTCAAACCTCTTCTCCAGCTTTCTCACTGCATTGCAATAACCTATCATGGCTGGGCTCCTGACATCCCATTCCTTCATCACTTGGTTAACCACCAGATCTGAGTTGCCGTAGACCATAAGGCGATGGACACCGAGTGAAATGGCCATACGCAACCCATATAGAAGTGCTTCATATTCGGCTTCTTTATTGGAAGAATCAAAATGAATCTGGAGAACGTAACTAAGCCTGTCTCCGTGGGGGGATACCAAAACTACTCCAGCACCTAAACCATTCAGCATCTTGGAGCCATCAAAGAACATAGTCCAATGCTCCGAGTGAACTTGAGTCGGCAATTGCTGCTCAATCCACTCGGCAAGGAAATCTGCAATTGCTTGGGACTTGATGGCCTTCTTTGCCTCGAACTTGATATCTAATGGAAGGAGTTCAATCGCCCATTTGGCCACTCGACCAGTTGCGTCTCTGTTATTCAGAATTTCAGATAGTGGCGCGTCGCTGACGACTATAATGGAGTGGTCAGAGAAATAATGCGCCACCTTCTTCATGGTCATGTAAATTCCATAGACAAGCTTCTGATAATGTGGGTATTGTTGCTTGGATGGAGTCAAAACTTCAGAGAGATAATAGACTGAGTGTTGAACTTTGTAAGCTTTTCCTTCTTCTTCTCGCTCGACCGTGAGTATTGTGCTGACAACTTGTCCAGTGGCTGCAATGTAGAGCAGTAAAGGCTCTTTGCTGGGCGCAGCGAGCACCGGCTAGGTGGAAAGCAGGGTTCTGAGCTCTGCAAACGCTGCTTCAGCTTCATCAGTCCACTCGAACTTATCAGACTTCTTCATCAATTGGTAAAGAGGCAAGGCCTTTTCACCGAGACGAGAAATGAATCGACTCAGGGCGGCCAGACAACCAGTCAGCTTCTGAACGTCATGCACTCGCACAGGGCGTTTCATTCGGAGGATGGTATCAACTTTTTCTAGATTGGCGTCGATCCCTCGTTCGGAAACAAGAAAACCGAGTAACTTTTCTCCTGGAACTCCGAACGTGCATTTTGACGGATTAAGCTTGATATCATACCTTCTCAGGTTGGCAAAGGTTTCTGCAAGGCCAGTCAATAGGTTGGAATCTTTGGGAGACTTGACCACAATGTCATCCATGTACGCTTCCACATTCTGACTGATTTGAATGAGCAGGCACTTCTGAATCATTCTCATGAATGTGGCTCCGACATTTTTCAAACCAAAAGGCATGGTGACATAGCAAAAGCACCCGAATGGGGTGACGAAGGCTATTTTTATTTCATCGGGACCATACAGTCGGATCTGATGGTATCCGTAATACGCATCTAAGAAAGACAAGCGCTCACACCCCGCAATCGAGTCAACAATCTGATCGATGCGAGGGTGAGGGAAGTGATCTTTTGGGCAGGCTAGATTGATATGCTTGAAATCAATGCACATACAAAGTGAATCATCCTTTTTAGGAACCATGACTACATTGGCTAACCACTCAGAGTGGTAGATTTCACGGATGAACTCTGCTGCCAACAGTCGAGCCACTTCTTCGCCAATTGTTTTCCTCTTCTGCACGCGGACCGCCGAAGGTGCTCTTTGACGGGTTTTACTTTGGGGTCGACACGCAAACAGTGCTCGGCCAGTCCCCTGGGCACACCTGGCATGTCAGAAGGTTTCCATGCAAAGATGTCCCAGTTCTCACGGAGGAACTGAACGAGCGCTTCTTCCTATTTGCTGTCGAGCATCATTGATATATGAGTCGGTGCAGGATTGGGATCCGTCGGATGAATATGAACTGGCTTCGTCTCACCGGTCGATTGGAATGCAGAATCTGTGGCAGGCTTCTTGGCTCTAAGCAAATCACTCGGATCTGCATTCTTCTGATATTCTTGGAATTCAACTGCTGCCATCTTTTCGTCGGTGATCTTGGAACCTTTCTGGAAACATTCCTCAGCCTTCTGCCGATTGCATGTAACTGTGATCACACCTTTGGGGACAAGCATCTTCAGTTTGAGATACACATAACATGGTCGAGCCATAAAGCGTGCATAGGCTGGCCTACCCAAAATGGCATGATAGGCACTCTGGAAATCCACGACTTCAAATGTCAACTTCTCCTTTCGGTAATGCTTCGAATCACCGAAAACCACGTCGAGGGCGATCTGGCCGAGTGATTCGGCTTTCTTTCCAGGAATAACACCATGGAAACTCATATTGCTCTCACTAAGCTTGGACATCGGAATGCCCATCCCTTTCAAGGTCTCAGCGTAGAGGATGTTCATACCACTGCCACCGTCCATCAGCACTTTGGTCAGTCGAGTGCCTCCGACTACGGGGTCGACCACCAGAGCTTGCCCCCTAGGGGTGGCCACGTGAGCAGGGTGGTCAGACTGGTCGAACGTAATGGCCGTCTGAGACCATCTCAGGTAGGTGGTCGTCGTCACGGGAGCGACCATGTTCACCTCCCTGTTGATGACCTTCAATCGACTCTTTCTTTCAACATCAGCAAATATCATCAGAGTGGAATTGACTTTGGGATAACCATTGTCTTCATTTTCATCTTCACCTTGGTCTGACTCCTTCTCCTTCTCATTGGGTTGTTTCTCTCGGAACTACTGGATTAGGAGTCGACACTGCCGAGTGGTATGCTTCGGGTAAATCAGGTTACCTTCCTCATCTTTCTTCGTGTGGATGTGGCACGGCAAATCTAGCACATCATTCCCTTCTTTATTTGTCACCTTCTTAGGGGGCCAGGGCCCCTTAGGTTTTCCCTTAAACTTTCCTGGGTTCACTGCCACAATCTCTCCAGGTGCCGCTGGCTCGGCCTACGCTTCTGTTTCCGACTGGAGTTACCTCCACTGGCCTCTTGGCCGACTGGTTTGCTCTTCCCGCTACGGAGTCGATCCTCTTCTTCCCCGTTAGCGTACCAGGTGGCTATCTCCATCATTCGAGCCAGAGTCATATCACCAGTCCGACCGAATTTCAAGACCAACTCTCTGTATTTGACGCCTTCCTTGAAGGCGCGCACAGCCTGATGCTCTGAAACATTCTCGACAGTGTGATGCAAAGTGGACCATCTCTGGATGAACTCCCTCAAAGTCTCATTCGGCTTCTGCACGCAGTGCTGCAGCTCAGGCAATCCTCCAGGTCGCTTGCACGTGCCCTCGAAAGTTCTCACCAACACTCGGGATAGCTCTTCCCAACTATGAATACTGCCCGGAGCCAACTGAGTCAGCCATGCTCGGGCCAACCCTTCCAACATGAGTGGGAGATGCTTCATCGCTATATCGTCATTACCGCCCCCAATCTGCACAGCCAGTCGGTAATCTTCAAGCCAAGTTTCAGTCTTGGATTCACCAGTGAACTTACTAACCCCGGAAGCCAGCCTGAAGTTGGGAGGTATCACTGCTGCCCTGATGGCTGTGCTGAAACACTCGGGACCAGAAACATGCACTCGACTGCCACTTGGACGGTCTCTGCCTGGGTCTTCTCTGTGCGCCCTATTTCGATCGACCAGGCCTTGAACGAGGATAGATCTCGCGTCAAAGCCCGGTTCCCTTGGGTCGATTGAAGCTCTGCGCTCACCACTATGACGGCTCCTGTCATCGTTCCGCCGAGGCACATACGACGTACTCCTCGGGGGAGGCGTGGGTCCTCGACGGTGATTGTCGCGGTCGAGTGGATGATCATATTGCCCACGTCCTTCACACCGCGGAGGCGATTTGGGGCTATGAGCCGACTGAACTATGTCCGCTGCAACAGATCTGTTGTGAATCATGTTTCGCGACTGAGATACTGTTGTATTCTGCTCTCCTGTCGCCCTGAGCAGGGCCCAGATTTGCATCAACCCTCTGCCGGCCTCTGACTGGGAGGGCTGGATCAACTCTGCTATGCGGGCTGCGGCTGTGAGATTCTGGATCGGAGTGCGGTATACCTTAGGTGGAGGCGGAATGAGTTGCCATCGACTGGACTCATGGATCCGCTCCTGAGCGCGCTCGTCGAGAGCCCGCTGGAGGTTATCCAGTCGAGTGCGCTCAGCCAGATTAGCTAAGCGCACCTCCTCCAAGGCCCGAGCCTCGGGGGTTTCCCCTATGATGGGCATGTGGAGTGCATCCATGTTGCGGCGACGAAGTTCTTCCCTGTGCTGAGAAGAGAGGGGATCGGGTCGGTATTCCTCGTGGGCGTGCGACGGATCGCCGCCTCCGTCTCCGCCGCCCTTGCGGTGGAAACCGGGTGGGCTGCGAGGCCCATCGACCATCAAGACTTTTGCCGCAGGATCGCTGCTATCGCATTCGGATGCGGTCTCCGCAGATCCAGTTGACAGATCGAACATGCCGTGGAGAGTTTCGTCGGGCTCGATTGCCGCGACTTGATGGGTGGTCGATTGCCGAACCACCGCATGTTTCTCCCACCGCTGAAGCCGCGATTGACCGGATCGTTTGCGGCGGCGTACAGCGGGGGGGGGGGGGAACGCCATTGGAGCCAACTGGTATTGAGTCGACGGCTGCCGAAGAAGAACGCCATGAACGCACGCGCGGAAGTGCGTCGCTCCTCGGACAGGGAGCGCCTCAGTGTCCAGGGGAGCTTCTTGGAGCCACGCAGAGTCGTCGGCGACGAAAACGAGCGCGCCGAGACGGATCTCGCGGCCCTCGGCCAATCCGCCGCCGGAAACCATGATGATGGTGATCGGAAAAACTTGCAACTTCACCAATAAGTCGCTAAGACACCTGCTCCACGGTGGGCGCCAATTGTCGTGGTTCTAAGTCTGACAGTAGAAAGGGGGGTAGGTATGGAGAGGCAAGATCTTAGCTATGGTAAAGATGTACACACGAGATTTACGAGTTCAGGCCCCTTCTCTAAGGAAGTAATAGCCGTACGTCTCGGTGCCCGGAGGCGGTCGATTGGATTATGTGTGTTGTATTACAAAGAGTGCGAACCCTTGTCCCAGAGGAGAGGGTGGCTTATATAGAGTTCGCCAGGACCCCAGCCATCCCCCGTTACAGAGGGTTGAATGTACATAAAGTAAGGGGCATTACTGGTAACGCCAGCATTAAGTACTCTTAATGCTTATGAAGACTAAGGAGTAAATATCCGGCCGTTGCGTACTCTTCCGACTCCTGGTCTTCGATATGGCCGAGTGACCTTCTTTGTGGTCGACTGACGATAAGTAGCGACCGTCTAGTGGAGTGACCGTCGAGTGGATTGCACTCGACGTATGAGATTGGTGCTCTTCTCTTGACTCTTGGTCTTTCCATCTTCTAGGGTAGTGACCTTCGGTGGGACGTATAGGTCGAGCCCTGACCCTACCCTGGGTCTGTATCCTCGTTAGCGTCCCCTTGTCTCGTGGACAGGCTGTGGGCCCCCTGGCATTAATTCTTTCACAAAAAATTCTTATTAATTCCAAAAAATGTCTTCGTGGATTTTCAGGACATTCCGAAAACTTTTCTTTTCTACACATAAAACAACATCATGGCAGTTCTGCTGAAAACAACGTCAGTCCGGGTTAGTTTCATTCAAATCATGCAAGTTAGAGTTCAAAACAAGGGCAAAAATGTTTGAAAAAGTAGATACGTTGGAGACGTATCAGCACTAAAATCCACCGCTGCCCGTGCAGAGCAGCGCCCGGAGGTGGAGGAGGCTGACAGACGTGTGGCGCCGATTGAGCTGCCCTCATAGGTCTGCTTTTATGATCGGTCAATGACTGGTCCGCCCTTTCAGACTATTAGGACGGGTTTGAAAAGTCCGGATGTATATGTTCTTAGGGCATGTATAATGGTGCTATCTTAAAAGTGCCACCTAGGATAAATAATGAGATGGAAAAGAGAGAAGCCAACTATAATTGGCCGTTTGTATGTGTCACACACAGAGCTCCGTGGATACCGAAGTGCTCCTCCGCATTTTGACTGGGCTGTCACGATGCATACGAAGTCCGTGTAAAGAAACACGCACCCAGACCCAATCATCGACGACACCGAAGAGCATTCGGAAAACGTGCGGCACATGCGAGCCGTACCCGTACGCACGGCTCGGAAGCTTCCGCCGTCGCCCTCCTGCCGCCCGCCCGCCCGCGGCGCGGATGCGGAGTCAGTCGTGGTGGTGGTACTACTACTTTGATGATTTTAACCCTGCGTGGTAGTGGCACGTACGTTGCGTCCCGTCCCGTACCACCACCGGAGACGGGTCTAGGTGGCCCTGAGACCGTCGAGGTCAAGGTGCGGGCCGGTGGTCAAAACGAAGACGGCACACGACACGAGAGCGCTTCTCGGTGGGCCGACGGGGGCCGGGACAGCGCCGCACGACAGACCGGAGCTGGTGCGGGGCGTGCGGCGCCCAGGTTGACCGCTGCCGTTTCTGCGTGCGTCCGAGCCCGCGTGCGGGTTCGTCGTCGTTTGCTCGATTCCGTCCGGGCGGAAGTGTGTGCCACTGCCACAGCACCTGGCAACGTGGGGCGTCAGGGGACATGGATTTTGCGTCGCACGGCAGTGCTTCCGAAACAATTTGCTTCATGACGCGGCGCAACGAGGACACCCACCCAATTATACTTGTACCGGAGTCGTTATTAGCAAGCATAAGCTCACCGCTGCTGCTCCACGAGAAACTAATTCTCAGCTTAGTCGGCACATAAAGGGAGTAGGACAGATGCTAGAATTTACTACTGGGAATGTGTAAAGCTAGACTAGTGGTGAAAGAATTTTCTGGCAGTTTGTACTTTTGGATCGATGACCCATGACGCGGCGCCAAAATGGATCCTCGCTCCATTCCCGTTCCATATAGGCATATCTTGCGCTTTCCATTAACAATACTACTTTTTGGCGCTGGTATGCACCAGGGAAGAAAACCTTCCTCCTCCTCCTCCTTGTCTGAACATGCGTTGAACAAATTTCTCTCAGGCCTGCACCATAAAACCCCGTTTTTCCTCCCTCGTAAAAAAATAATAATGCTCATTTTCCTCATGCTACCAGCAGGGCTGAAACCACTGTTTTGACCCCTTTCTTTAATTTAAGCATGATCTGGTACCGGTTCGAAAAAGATTCACGATCTAATCTTTTTCCTACCGCTTTAGTTCCTGGGGTAGAATAACATTACCTACCGTCATGGTCAATGACGGTAGGACTTAACTGCGCCATCATGACCATTCAACGCGGGAAATACTTTACCATCAGGGTCTTTGGCGATAGCCCATCATACCCTACCGCTATAGTTCTTGGCCATCAGAAAAGGATCTTGTGAATTTTATGCAAAGTGACGTCAAATCATGCGTAAATTTTAAAAATTTTGTAACAGCAGTGAATTCGGCCACCAGAAGGGTGCATCAACTGAGAGCAACAGAAAATGATGACAAGGAAGGATGACGTGCACATTTCGATCGGTTCCAATGTCTGCTGCCTAATCAATCCCCACTTGCAACCTCTCCTCTTCCCAACTTTACTTCTTTTATCTGCTGATGCGAAAATCATTACCAATTTACAAGTGGCAAATGCTCCTACTTTTACCGACGGAGCGACCACCACGCCGGTTTTCAACATCAAGGGTCGGGATCCACGCCACTTTCGACACCTGTGTACGTAGTAGTACTGGACAAAGTCGTTATCGCCGGCCGGTGAAAGCACACATGGGTCATCCGGGAAAGTTGGGTCCGGAGCAAAATAGTACTTGTACAACATCCGTGCTCCACATACCCTATCCCGATTAATAACTTTTTTCTGTTTGATTGAGCCCTTGAAGTTAAGAATATGCTTCACTTGCCGGTCCATTTTCTCTTGCATGCTCATGAGCATGATCATACCCACTTCTTCGTCCGAATCCGACGAATTGAGAAACTCATTTTTCAAGTATTTTTATCAAGCTTGTTTGTCCATACGCCTCGTATGAGAAAGCATTGGAATCAATAGTTTTCCCCACAAGAAACCTAGTCAGACAATGTGTTAAACACATCAAGGGCAAGGTGTAGCCTGAAAGTTGTTGGATGTACCACGGTGGTGTCCAGGCCGGCAACAATGTCCACGGCAGCAAGAACGGACAGGGGGACTGCAGTGCTGGTGCTGGCGGCGCTGAGGTCCGGAATGGTGGTGCAGCAAGGGTGGCGACGAAGCTACAAGATGTCCGACGCAGAGGAGGAAGAAGAGATGAGAGAGCAAATGAAATCGGTAGATCGGAGGGGTGGATTTGGTGCAATTTATGGTCGGGTCGGGGTGTCGGGTGTGACATGACGGACACGCCCGGTCGTCCCCAGGCCTCCCCATATCCATCCTATATCTAGGTTGGATATGAGGGATGCCGGCTAGTCCGGCCTTTTGAGGCCCGTTTGAGACGCATGTCTGTGTCGTATTTCTTAACCGGTCAATGACCGTGCGTTCGCGCGGGCGAGTTCGAGAAAGGTTTGAGGCGTCCGGCTGTAGATGCTGTTAACAAGGGCACCCACCCAAATATGTTGGAGTCGTTATTAGGAAGCATAAGCACCTGGAATTAATCCTTAGTTTAGTCGGCACAGAAAAGGCGTGCTTCCATTGGAACAAAACAAACGCTGGAATTTACTGTGAATGTGTAAAGCAGGCTAGTGGTGAAAGAAAATTTTCCCATTTCTTATTACTTTTAGAAAACGATGACCCATGATGCAGCGCCAAAATGGATCCTCGTTCCATTCCGTTCCATACAGGCATATCTTGTGCTTTTCGGTTAAGAAAACGGCTTTTCGTGCTGGCACGCACCAGGAAAAAAAAAAGCTTCCTCCTCCTCCTCCTCGTCTGAGCATGCTGCATGCGTTCAGCAAATTTCTAGCAGGCCTACACCGTGAAACCCCATTTTCCTCATGCTACCAGCAGACAGGGTACATCAACTGAAAGGAACAAAAATGATGACCGGGCAGGATGACGTGCACATTTCGATCGGTTCCAACGTCTGCGGCCTAATCAATCCCCACTTGTAACCTCTCCTCTTCCCAACTTTGCTTCTTTCATCTGCTGATAGGAAAATCATTGCCAACTCGCAAATGCTCCTACTTTTACCGACGGAGCGACCACCACGCCGGTTTTCAACATCAAGGGTCGGGATACACGCCACTTTTGACACCTGTACGTCTAACCGGACAAGGTCGTTATCGCCGGCCTGCAAAAGCACACATGGGTCTGATGGCGTCTCTCTTGAAATTTCAACCATTCCATTTGCCCATCCCGATCTCAGCAGTCAGCAGTAAATTGCACCGCTGGCACGGATAAGTTCAGAGAAACTGCTTCCTTCTGGGTTCAGTGAAACTGCCGGCCGGCCGTCGGCATGGTCGACCCTCCCCTCCCGCACCGCACCAGACAGAGGCGATCGGGCAGGATGGGGCCGTCGCGATCCGTAGCTGATTGATGCACGGCTTTTTCTGGCGTGGGATACGATGGGACGTGGCATCGGCCTGCCGCTGGGGACAGTGGGCATCTCGTAGACCTCCGGAATCGGCATGCGATCCGACCCTACGATGCGACTTGACATGGGAGAATTATTCAGGGCACGATCATCGCCTCTGTTGCTATCAGGCCAGGCATCAGCGACAGTGGGGAAAAGCACTGGGGCGGGCGTTCGTATCTTCAGTAGTAGTACAGCACCACAGTGAGAAAACAAGGGCGCACGTGAGAACAGTCCAGGGTCACTAGATCGTGTGATGGTCATCCGGGTCATGGCCTCATTGGATCGTGTATACGTAGCACGTACACTTAGTTTTGCATATCGACGTCTTACAGAGCATGGAGTGGAACTTCTCTAACAAGGATGATCGATTATACCTTTTCTTTTACATGGTACACGCAAAGACGCTCGTATACACTCATCCTATAAACACCTTCGAGAGACTGGGCCGACACAACATCTTGAGATTAACAAAGTCATCATAGGCGTTTCATAGTCGACGAGAACGTCTCCTCTCACTGAACAAGCATCGCCAGAAAAAAGAGACCAAATGAAAGATATTCCATGATATAAGATACGCGCAAGTGATTTATTTCTTCTAGGTATAAGATACGCGCCACATTTTCATCTCTCGAACCATCGCCATGTCTGAATTGCCATGTAGTATTATGGAATAGAGGAATATATTTCCCATTTACCCGGTGTTGTGGTCGATTTTACCGGTGTTGTTGATTGCACTATTTCAAGCATCAGTACATTTACTTTAGGTTCAGGGTAAAATCGTAGGACTAACATTCACTGGTTGCTGTGGTGCTAAATCTGACAGTAAGATAGTTATGTGTATGGAGGTTGATCTTCCAAGACACAATGGGGGACACAAGAATGTACACAGGTCCATGCGCCTCGACGGTGGAGGTAACAACCCTAGCCCTGTCTCTCCGGGAGTTGCTCTTGCGTATGAATATGGGATTACAGAGATTGTGAATCTTTAGCTAGATGCCCTAGGCAGGATTATATAGAGTGCGCCATCGCCAGGGCCCATTGAGATGGCAACTAATGACTCAATCTGACAGTAAAATAGGTAAGTAGTTTTGTACTTGCATGTAGTGCTACTACATGTACTTCTTGGAATTTGTCTTACAAAGCGTGGAGTGGAACTATTCTAACAGGATTGTCGATTATATAAAACAACCGTCGAGATCGACCAAATCAAAGCTATTCTCGAGAACTAATATGTGATTGAATGGTTAGGAGGGTTGTGATACCTTAGTTGATCAAGGATCAAACCCTAAGTTTGACGCTTTGGTGTCTCGTAAAGGCAAAATGTTCTTTTCCTTTGCGAAGAAGATAGAATATTCTTTCGGTGGAAGGCGGCGTTCCGGTCGATAGTGAGACTTTTGTGATGACTTTGTCAATCTCAATAACCCTCGGCTTAGTCTCTTAGATGTGCTCATATGTAGGGATAAAAACAGAGCGGAAACGGACGGAACTCAGTGCTACCACATTTGTTTTCATATTTTTTTGCAGAAGCGGAAACGAATACAGAAACCCCGTAAATGAATACGAAAACAGATACTACCGGAAACGGACAAGGAGCGAATACAAAGCGGACATGGAAACAGAAGTGGGCGTTGACCGGAACTTAAAACCCCCTTTAATCATAGAGAAATACACACAAAAACAAACAAATATAATGAGTTGTTAACATGATTACAAAATAATATCATTATGTTAGCAACTTAGTGTAGTATTGTAGTAGTACTAAACAATTATGTATAGAGTCAAGCTGAGTACATGTGTGGTAGTAGAAGTTGTGCCTCAGATTCATTCTACTAACGGTGTCATTGTGTGTTGTTTGGTGGTTGGGCCATAAAGGAGATATAGGTCTATAGTAAAACGGAAATATCATATTCACGGAAACGGAAAGTTCCGTTTCCATGTCTGTTTCACCGAAAAACACCGTTCCATTTTTGTTTTCCTTTCCGCATAAAAAATTCCATTTCCACTTCCGTTTTGCAAATTTCCGTTTCCCTTTTCATATTTCCTCTCCGTTTCCATTTTTCCTCCGGAAAAACGGAAAGTTTCTACTCTATTTTCATCCCTACTCATATGGGTGGGGTGTATGTGTGTGCGCTCATATGAACGAGTGTATGTATATGTTTGTAAACGTCTAAGTATATGTTTCTAAAAAAAGTTATTCCATTATATAATATTCACCGAAAAGCAAATGCGATTTTTTTCCTTGGTAGTATTCCACCTCTGAGACCGCCGTCATGTTTGAGTTGTCATGTAGTATTACAGAACAGAGGAATATATTTCCAAATTGCAAGTGTTGTGGTCAGTATTACATTGGCTTGATTGAGTTTTAGTATGGAAGTGTCCAATTTTTTTTAAACACTCTGTAAAATCACAACTACCATGGTAATCAATATGGGAAAGTTACAAGCTTTTTTTCTGAAATATAATAATAAATATAAGCAAAATACATATTCAAATAAATACTGGGTGATGTGATAGCTGACTGGGCGGCCGACTGGGCAGTCAACTGGTCAAAACCACTTCAAATCTCGAGAAACATGTTTGAGGAGAGGGAGGGGTTGAATCTTGACTGCTTTTGACCGTTCAGGGTCTTACCTTAGATGGTTTCAAAGTTCATGATTGATCTTAGACATTTGTTGCAGTTCAAGGTTGAAAACTTGAAATATGGACTTCAAACTTGGGCAGCTTTTACCATAGTATACAGAGAGTTAGTTGTGAAGCTTCCAGATTTAGTGAGAGTCCAAATACATTTATGCAATATCCCCCCCTCCCTCCCCAAGACCTCCTAATTTCAGATTTCTCCAGTTAGATGTAAGATCATTAGCAACTTTATGTAAACACAAACAATTACTCCATACAACCTAGGAAATCTTTCGCTTGGAGAGATATTTCCTATCCATATATCTTCCCCAAACATAGTATTAAGTCTATTTTGGATATGGAATATTTGATCCCGAGCTCGTATGCTCCTGCATGAACAGTAAAATCAAAAAAATAGTAAAAAAAAAATCAAAAATATCTGATTTTTTTTGTGGTGAACATTGATAAATTTTCTAACTACGTGCAAAATTTCAGGTCAAAATGGCATTCGTGGAGGTCTGGGCAAAAATAATAAAATCGATGGTCCAAAAGACTATTGTTGGAAGCATTTTGGAGCATCGATTTTGTTATTTTTGCCCAGACCTCGATGAATGTCATTTGGACCTGAAATTTTGCACGCAGTTAGAACATTCATCAATGTTCATCACAAAAAAAAATAGATTTTTTTAACTTTTTTACTAATTTTTTTGATTTTACTATTCAAGCGGGAGCATATGAGCTCGGGATCAAAAGAGGACTTTCGGTCTATTTCATACTTCCTTTCTACAATATATGTAGAAAGTTCCCTTAGTCCTTGCATAACGTGAGACTGAGTTGGCTTGAAAGGCAAAGAACAAAACAAATTCATGCTGGAGTATTTCTTCTTAATAATCTCCTGCCATAATCCCTCCTCATTTTCAAGCTTCCAAATCCATGTAGTCAACAAATGAACATTCATAATAAGTAAATCTACAATCCCTACCCCC